>NC_052502.1:17058019-17157022 GCF_016617805.1 Bactrocera tryoni
TGAAAAAATTTAAAAAAATTTAAAAAAATTATAAAAAAATATTTAAAACAAGATTAAAAACAAGATTAAAAACAATATTAAAAAAAATACAGATATAAGAACTTTATATATAGCAAAGGATTAATAACAAAAAAATTTTTCAAAAATTATAATTGTACAAAAAATAATAAAAACCAAAATTTTTTAAAATAAAATAACCAAATAAGTATTGTAAAAAATAATAAAAAAATATAACAATAACAAATTTTTATAAAAAAATATATAATAAAAATGTTATAAAAACAAAAATGTAAAAATTAAAAATTTTTTTAAAACAAAAATTATTTAAAAAAGTAAAAAATATTGCAAAATTTATTACAAAAACTATAACAACAAACATTTTCCCCAAAAAAAAATTATAAAAAATTCACAAAAACAAATAAATAAAAATATTATAAAAGTAGTATAATAATAAAATATATTTTTTCCGTAACACTAAAAAAATAAACTAACAATTTTAAAATGAATAACAAAATATGTTTTCCAAAAATCAAATAAAACCAATTATAAAAAAATAACAAAAACAAAAATTTTCCAAAAAAAAAAACAAAATTGAAAAGAAGTAATAATTTAATTATAATTTTATTATAGAGAATGCAATAAAAATATTACAAAAACAAAAATATGACAATAAAAAACATTTGTTGGCCTGCAACACTAAAAACATAGCTGAATAATTCTATACAAAATCAAAAATAAATTGAAAATACTTTGTCAACGCGTCCAAATAGTTGATATGCTATGTATATAAATACATTGTTGGCTTGAACGTCGTGTGGGTGTGAAAATTCAACGTGCTTGAAGTCACATACATACATATGTACGCGCCAGCGATTCACAAAAATATGCAGGGAAACAAAACGTGAAATTGTCACTAAGCAAAAACAAAAGTAAATAGAAAGACAACTACAAATACATATATACATACATACATACATGTATGTACATATGTAAAAGTGTATATGCGCTGACAGAGCGTTAAATGTCGCGACATTTGTGACACTATAAATAATAATTTGTCGTGAAAGCGCGCTGAAAAAATATAAAATATATAAACGCTTCAGATTTTGAACATTTCGACAGAGTGTAAACAACGTGTTAGTTTGGAAATGCTTTCAAAACACACAAAATGAAGCGAAATTTACAGAAATTTGATGAAACGAGTACATATAAAATAGAAAAGAAAGAAATATTTGAGAGAAAATGAAAATAAAAAAATTTTAACAAAAAAAAATTAAAAAAAGTGTACGAAAAAAATACTGAAAAAAATATGAAAAAAATTTGAAAAAAACCTGGGGAAAATATGAAAAAAATCTGAAAAAAATTTGAAAAATAAACCGAAAAAAACAAGCAATTTATCACATAATTTCGCTGTCAAACGCATGAAAATCCGTGACATTTGAAATAATTTTACGACAAAAAGCAACGCTTTGGCGTATTTGACACGTTCAGTGTACGAAAAAACGTGCGCTTACAAAGCAATTGCAAATTTATTGCAATAATTTTAATTAAATATTTATATTTTTTTGCAGTGAAGCCAACAACAAGTGAACAATAGAGAGAAATACAAAAAAAAAATTAAAAAAATAATAAATTTTTAAATAAAGTGCAACAAGTTCGTAAGTGTATGAGTACGTATGTGTATATGTGTGCGCACATAACGGTTAAAACTTAGCAAAGTGCAGCGAAAAGAGCAAAATTTGTGGCAACGGTATTGAACCTACACACGTAATAACGTAACAGTGCCCAGCTGTATCCCCACGCAGTGCATTTATCTAACATGGAGTTGCATGTCCTGCCAACGCGCAGCCAAATGAACCATTTACGACAGTCCATGCAAATTGTTGACGACAAACGCACACTGTACAAACATATGAGAAACTTTGTAAAAGCCAAAGCACATGTGACAATTGAGACAAGCAAAGCTAGCAGTCAAACGGTGTAAGAGTACTGAGGCAAACAGAAATAGAAACAGAAACAGAATTACAAAAAATACAAACACAAGCAAAGGAGAAAAATATTCAAAGCGAAAAACGTTGCGCAAGGACTAAAACAACATTTTTCAACAGAAAATATATCGGGGCACCCTGTACAGCAAGCAATTGTACGAGCGTTCCAGCGCGCGCGTGAGTATAAGTGAGCGCGCAACACGTAAGGATAAGTGAAAAAATTCACAACAAATACATACAAGTGCTGAGGAGACAACAACTACACACAAAAGGTGCGCAGACAACAAAAAAGTCAAAAACAACAACAATAAGAGTTAGAGACCACAGCGCGCAGCAGGCGCACACATCTGGCGAACAGGCCGCAGAGTTACAAACGCAACAACGCGGCGCGGCGCACAAGAAGCCGTAGGCAACAAAAGAAAGAGAGCGAGCAGGCGCAAGAAGCAGTCAGGCAACAGCAAGGAGCTGCTGCGACCACTTACAAAAGGATATTGAACCCACGCCGAAGACGCGCGTGTGTGTGTGTCTGTACTAGTATTGGTGTGCGCGCACTGAACAACACGTGGTTCCACCAGCACAGCAGCAAAGCGAAAGCCATTGAGCAACGCGCCGCACAACAAATCGCTCGTTGTACTACGTGACGTGACTAGCGGTGGTTGGAACACGTTGCCAGCACATTTCATATGCAAATTGGTGTCCTCGCGCACACAGCGAACACAGGCGCAAGCACAGAGTTGTATTAAGGCGCAAGCAAACAATTGTACAAAGGCTTCAAGTACACAGCGGTGTTGAGTGTATAAACGCGCGCGCGTGTGTGTGTATATGTGAAGTGCAGAGCATAAAGTGCAGGCAGTCGCAGGACATTCTATTCTTATTGGCAAATAAACGCGCGTAAGCCTTCGTGCGGAAAGGACTGTTTTCTTTCACGTGTTTAAAGTGCAGTGCCGCAGATTTCTTAGTTCTTTTGTGGACTTTTTAGTGTGTTATCGACAAACATATCATACATATATACATATAGATATTTGGTTAATTTGTGTATAAAAGTGTAGTGAAAATGGATTACTTCGTTGCTATGCTCGAGCATTTGGATATAATGGATTACAAGGTGCTGAGCCTGTTGGCTGTACCAATTTTGGCTGTTTTGGTGTTGGCGGTGGTGCTGCAGCGGATGAGAAGAAAAAGTGAGTGTGAAGAAGATTTTTTTTACAAGATTTTTTAAGGCAAAGTTTTTAAAAAACAAAAATTTTTATACAATTTTTTTTTAAATGAAATTTTCATTTTAATTTTACTTTTTTAATTTTGAGTGTGTGCGTGTATACATATTTTTTTTTTGCCTAAAACTTTGCGTGATTTTGTTCGTTGTGCCTCGTGACTGGCTAATAATAGCAAAAATCATAAAAAAATGTTGGAAATACCAGCTATGGGGTAAAAACGATTGAGACATTTGTATTTAACTGAAATAATTGAAAGAGATATATTACCAAAAGTTTCAATATATATTGTTTTTCATAAAAAAATTAACATATTTTTCTAAAATATTAAAAATGTTATATATTTTACAAGTTTTTATTGAAAAAAATTTCACAAGAAGAAAAAGTTTTTATAATTTTTTCTTAATATTTTTTATATATTTCTTTTATTAAAAGTGAAAGTTTTTCTAATGTTTTTCTTAAATTTTTATATACATATTTCTTTATTTAATATTTTTTTATATTTTTAATTTTTTTAAATATTTTTTTTTAATCTTTAACTACTTTTTCTTATATTTATAATAAAACATAAGCTTTTAACAAAACATTGGTATTAAATTTTTAATCTTATTAAGAAAAATGTTACTAAATTATTGAAAAAATGTTAAAAATAAATAAAAACATACTATTAATATACATAATACAAAAATTCAAATATTTTTCAATTAGAGATATTTTAAAAAAAATTTATATTTTTCATGAATGTATTTTGATGAAAGTCATACATTTATTTTTGTTTAATTTTTTAGATTTTTAATATTTTTTTTTTTTTAACTAATTTTCCTTACATTTATAACAAACATTGATATTTTTTCATTTTATTAAGGAAAGTGTTATTAAATAATTAAAAAAATATTAAAAATAAATTTAAAAAAAAAACAGAAAATGTTATTAATATAGTTTTAAAA
Organism: Bactrocera tryoni; assembly: GCF_016617805.1. NCBI lineage: Eukaryota > Metazoa > Arthropoda > Insecta > Diptera > Tephritidae > Bactrocera > Bactrocera tryoni. Next base: position 17,062,166 of record NC_052502.1, read on the forward strand.
TATTAATATTCTTTCATTAACAAAAGAAATATTATTAAAAAATTCATATTTTTTCATTAATGTATTTTTATTATAATTGTATATTAAGTATTTTTTTTTGATTGTAATTTTTTAGTTTTTTTAATATATATTTTTCTTTAATTTTTAACTACTTTTCCCAATATTTATAATAGTAAATCTGTTTTTTGCCAAACCTTGGCATTCAATTTTCCAAAATATTTAGGAAAATTGCGTGTATATTTTTACAATTTAAATATTTGAAAAATTTAAAATTGTGTTCCAACTTTAAATAAAAAAATTAAAACTATTGTACCACTGTAGCTATCTTGCAATTTTTGGCGCAAATAGTTAACCTATTTAATAACATGTGCCGGCATGAATTATTTGAGGGGAAATCCTAGACCTCATTTCGCTATACCGGTGGGAATTAACGAAACAGAAACAGAAACATAAACAAAAATTATGATTAAGCAAACTGTGTGGCAATTGTGACACATAAAAGAAGTCATAACAAATAAAAAATAATAATTTTAATATGTGGTATACATATGTATATGTTTATTGAAAAATAATAACAAATAAAAATTTATGTAAATATAAATAAACAAAAATAAATAAATAATTATAATTTACGAAAAAAAACATTTATATAATTCATTTTTTTTTTTAACAAAATTTTAATCTGAACAGTGATTTTTTCACCAAATTATCTGTTTTTCTTTTGTATTTTCTTCGAACGAACATGTTTCTTCGCAATTCTCAGCAGACTTATGCAAATATTGCATGTTTAAAAAAAAAAAAACATTTGAAAAGTCATAAAATTTAAAGTCTAGACTGATTTTACTCACGTTTAACATGGAAATTTCTTGTTGCACTTAACAAAAAAAAATAAATAAATTTAAAGCAAAAAATTACCATTGTGTTAAGTAAATTACTTAATTCCATTCCACGCTCACATTACATAACATATTTTCCACTAAATTTCTACTAGAATGCCATCCTTTTTCACGTCTACCAATTTTAATGATATACTAAACGACATTTGACCAAAGTATTACCACTATTACTAAATAGTATAAGTATTAGTACTTAGCTTCGTATTTGCTTAACAAGTGTATGGTAAGAGTGTGATACACGTCATTTACGCTACAATTTTGACTGTTATTTACGTCATTTTGAACAAACGCTCAACGCTCTTACGTCTGTCAACTTTAATCATAGAGCTAAAGTTAGAAGTTCGTTGATTATCTAGCAGTAGATACTAAGTATTATACAATATAGCCATATATAGTACATAAGTATCGTCACCTAAAATGCAAAATGACGTCACAGCACTATTCATAAGTTTACAAGTGAAGGAAAAATCATAGTGAAACAAAATGTGTGTTTTGGTTACAAAGTGGTTAAATATATTGGTTATGAACCGGTTATATATTGGATATATTGGACAGTGGAAGCTTAAAAGTTTATGTTATATATATGTAATGTGATATAGTCTTTGCATAAGTTCACAAGTGAAGGAAAAACGATTTAACTTAGCACTCATATTCAAACAAAATTTTGAGTTTTGGTTATAAAATGGTTATATAGCGGATATATTAGACAGCGGATGCTTAAAAGTTTATGATACAAAAATGTAATTTGGTGTAGCGAATCGTAAGCAATACAAAACTCAATTTTGAATTTTTTGATGATACATTGTTTTGCATTTCAGGTGACGATATGTTTGTATATATTCGCTCCAAGTGTTTGATTAGGTTTACTATTTAAGATAATGACAGGATTTTTTCATATAAAAGATAAACCAAAAATTACATACTCTCAGGATTATTTCAAATTCTGCATAAAATATTATTGACACAAATTGTGAAATTCAACTGACAGTTATCTATTTGCATGGACATGAATATATTTAGAAAAGCACAAAGGTTATTAAAGGCCGAAAATTGTCATATCATTCAAAAGTTCTTCAAAAACCAGCACAACCGCTTTGAACTGGTTTGCTATAGCAAGTGATTTCCGTAAATATGAGCCCGATAAGCAATATGAACTATCTGTGGCGAAAATATGCTCGCGTAATAGTGAAATTCAAATCAGACCGCACACAAGCGGGCGGTTAAAGTGCGCGAACGCCTGATAAGAAACTACGATTGGCATCACCTTGAATTGTTTGTACTGTCTAAATATAATAAGCACTACAGATGTTTTAGTTTTTGCTATTTACTTTTTGCAATTTTTTACGTGTTTTTTTAGTTGTCGTTGGCTGAGTGCTCGCACTCAAAGCGCCAGGCAGCAGGAGGTGCAAATTGTGCGCGATTCGTTAGATATTTTATGTGCTTCACTATCAGTTGTGGTTTGCGTTGCGCGTGTTTACACATATTTTGTTGGTTTCTTACTATTATTTCGATGATACGCTACCTATTGTAGAAAAGGTAATAAAACATGAGCGTACAACAAAGCTTATCGGCGAAGTGTACAAGTTAACATGATTGTTTGATTTGGAAATACGTGTGCAAGTAGTAATGACAAGGGTGGCGGTAATAAGTTTGAAGAAAATGAGATGATATATTACTAAGTGAAATTGAAATCAGGAGATGTGGAATTTGTTTACATTGATGCAGTTGGTTTCCTAACTAAACAAATATATTTCGGTATGCATTCATAAAAATGCTTAGTTTTATAACTAAATTATATATTGTCTCCGAATTTTATACGAAAATACCCCAACTGACAGAATGGAATCGGAAACGAGAATATTTGATTGACAGTGAAGCCGATCTCTACTTCCATGACATTTTAGCTTTTTCAATACAATGAGCGCAAGGATTATTTCGATACTTATTTCAATGTAGCCTAGATGTAGGCAATATTTGCTGTGAATGATTGATGATTGCGTGCGATTTTAATACAAACGTTGCCTACAATTAGGCGCATTATATATATTGCATAGTTTAGCAATGTTATGCACTTTATACTATTAAATTAATGCCACAATAAATGCAAAATAAAATTAATTAATAATATTATAATATTACTGCTCATTTATATATCAAAAAATACAATAATAAGCAATAAATGCATATAAGTAGTAGGTATGTATTTTATATATCTATATCTACATGTGTATGTACATACATATATGTATATAAATGTACCAATATTTGCTAAGCTTCTAAAAATATTTATTTATTTGCACATTTTAGCTATTTTTAATATTTGCAATATTTTTTTTTTTTGTCTTTCCAAAATAAAAAAAATATTCGCAGCGTATTTTGGCAAAGCTCTTGCTGTTGTTTGCTTTCTAAATGGCATTTGTTTGCGCGCAAATATTTTTCATGATAATGCAGTGAATATTTTGAAAGCATTTTTTAGTGATTTCGCATTTTCATTGTAATTTGTGGGTAAACTTTTTTGTAAAATTTTTGTTGATTTTTTAATTTTTAATTTTTACATAATTGCATTATTTAATCAAAAAAACAAAACAATTTTAAAAATTAAAAAAACCAAAAATTAAAAAAAATTTAATCAAAAACTAAATTTACAAAATTTTAAAAATTTAACAGGGAAATAATACCAAAAAAAGGAACAAAAAAATTGCACTAAATTTTCAAAAATGAAAAAAAAAATTAAATAAAACCAAAACATCATCAAAAAAAAAAGCTTTAAAAAAATTAATCAAGAAAATTGGTTTAAATTTTTTTGTTTCCAAATTTAAAAAAATTAAAAAAAGTTGGATTAAATTTTTTTGTTTCAAATATTAAAAAAAAACAAAAGTCAAAAAATTAAAAAAAAAATCAAAAAAAATTGGATTAAATTTCTTTGTTTCCAAATTAAAAAAAAGTCAAAAAATTAAAAAAAAATAAAAAAATATTTTTCCAAAAAAAATTGGATTAAATTTTTATTGTTTCAAATATTGAAAAAAAAACAAAAATCATAAAATTAACTAAAAAAATGTATTACATTGTAAAAATTTTACCAAAAAAGTGGAATCAGAGAATTTTACCAAAAAGAATTTAACAAAAAAATTTTGACGTAAATTTGTAGTTTAACAAAGGAAATAAAAACAAATTTACCAAAAACACTTTAACAAAAAAATTAAAAAAATTAAAAAAAAAACAAAGCCAAAACTAAAAAACTACACTAAATGTAAAAATGTAAAGTTACAACAAAAATTTTACAAATTATATTTTTGCAACACATAGTAATCATGTTACGAAATATATTTATCATTCGATTATTTTTAAGTGCTTTTTAGATCTACGCTTTTCTTCAGACTTTCATTATCTCATTTTCTTTGCTATTTTCCCAAACTATTTACAGAATGTATAGTCATATCATTAATCTTAATTAAATTTTTTTAACGACAAGTGACAGTTTCAGTTATTCATAATAGAAATTACATAAACCCTATTTGCATGCTTACGCTTCAAATTTTTACCGTTATTTAACTTTTTGTATTGTTTTCGTTAAAACGGTATTTTAAACAAGCAAAATAAAATCAAATTCATTTCAAATGCAAATATATTTGTGTTCAAATTTAAAACTGTCTAAGTTGACTTAAGTCAATTGAGGCTTTGCAGCTTCCATTGTTGTTATTATGCAAGATTTGAGCCTGTATTGTATCTCAAGCTATAGTTTTGTATATAAGGCTTTAAAATATAATTAAAAAGGTAAGAATTTGTTGTTCGATTTTTGCTAAATCTCAAAATACCTGACATGACTTAAGTGAACTTTTGCTATATATTTTAAAAGTATATGAGCTTAAATTCAATTTTAGACTTTAATAAATTAAAAAAAAAAAAAACCTATGCAAAAATTTAAATTTTTACGTTTTTGCATAGTTTTTTTTTAATTTTTGCTTTAGCTTTTTGAATTTTTAAAATTAAATAATTTAAAAAAAATTCATAAAATATTTCAAATTTTAACAAAAAATAAAATCTGGATATTTTAATCAAAAAAATTGAACCAACTTTTTTTGTTTCAAAAATTAAAAAAAAAAACAAAATTCATAAAATTAAAAACAAAAATTACAAAAAAATAGAACCAAGACATTTTAACCAAAAAATTTTAAATTTTTTTTTGTTTTCAAAATTAAAAAAAAAACAAAATTAGATCGGAAAAATAAAAAATTTTAATTAAAAAAATTATTAAATTTGAAAAATAGGTTATTGACCTAAAGCCAATAAATGCTAAATTTTAACATTTCAAAATATTCAAAATGTTATATTTATTTATAATAAAATAAAAATTAAAAAAATAAATTTCAAAATTACAAAAAATAAAAATAAAAAAAATACTGAACTTAAATTTTCATTTTAACCCAATAAATTTTCAAACATGCCGCTACATATAACAAATAGCAATAATATAACTAAAATATTATGGTAAAAATTGCATTAAAAATTGCACATGCAAAAATGTGCTACAACAACACATAATAAACAATAAAAAAAGCACACATATCTAAATGCGGCCACTGAAAATTACGTGCAGACATGCAAAATAAAGCTGCCACGGCAGCATACATTAATGCACAAAGTACGCTGAAACACAAACATACATATGTACATATATGCGTGCCTGCAATGTGGGGTAGCGTTGAAATGCATTTGGCAGGCATGGCAGGGAGCCGCATGCATAAATATGCATACAAGTGTGAGAGTGTGTGTGCGTGTGTGAAGTGCGAGCAAGTGAAGTAGCTGTAAGCAGGCAGCGAAGTAAATGGGGTGACTTTGTATGCAAAAATATGCAATTCCATGCACATACGCACACACGGACATAGGTACATGCGTGCATGGAAACAAAAGTAGCAAGCGCATAATTATTTTAGTGCCTGCATGCGGGGCAAACAAATGCAGAAAGCAACAAAAAATCACAAAAAAAAGTTGCCAAGCAATAAACAAAGGGAAGTGGCAGTTTGAGCGCAACTGTAGGCACTTAAAAATTTACACTTAAAGCGTACTCTTTATTTTTGCAATTTTTTCCAGAATTTTTAATATTTTCCTTGATTAAGCCAAGAATATACCACTAAAAGCACACATACACACTCAAAACTCGCAAACGACGAAAATTTTCCATGCATTAATTTCTTTTTGCTGCTTAAAACATTTTATACACACATTTTTATGTCATTTTTATAAGCTTCAGTTGCGCGACGCGTGCGCATGCGCATGTATCACTTTTTATGGGTCACTTTGCTTTGAGCGCTGTGCACGTGTGTACATGCAGGTAGCACAAAAGAAATCAAAAACATGCTTTATTACTTTCTTGTGTCTCGAAAATCACAGTGACTTGTAATTTTTGTAGCTTCCATTTCACCTTTTTTATTTAGACATGCTTCTCAAGCGCTTCCCTAGGCGTTATTCAATCGTGCGACCTGCACCTGCCCACATCTCAGCCACTCGAGCTCACTTCCTCTTATTACTAATTGCCTTTTGTGTTTTTTGTTTACTCTTTTGATTTTTGTTTTACATCATAACGTGCGACTCCCGCAAAGATTTCATTCATTTTCATTTTGATGCACACACACAATGCGGCACTTACAATTCTGTAATGTATACACATGTAAAATTATATTTCTACATATACAGACATATGTATGTATGCTTATGTGTGTGCGCTACGCATGCACATTTCCGCTGCGGCTGCAATTACAATTGTGCTCTCTTGCTGCGAAGGCCCTGCAGGAAATTTTTGCCGCCGGTGCAACAAAATTTGATCTCACTTGCAGCGTTATAACTAGTTTCAGTGCAACTAGTTGGCAACAATTCCGAAAATTGCTGATTCTTAACACTTTTGAAGAAAGTTGCTTTCTTAAGACTCTCATATTCATCACAACATCGAGATTTTCATATGAAATTAATAGGAATGCCTATTTGTTGTACTAAAATTGTACTAATTATTAATTTTGTATTTTAGTACAATATTTTTTATGGACCGTTGAACTATTGTGATAAAATAGCAGAAGTTCTAACTGTCGGGTTTAGTACAAAACTTCTTACGATTCGACTATTGTACTAAAAGTGTTCTAAATATGGTAAAAATTGTCTTTTCTTCCATATTCTTTCGCAGTCAATCTTTCTTCCATATTTATTCGCATATATTTTGTTGCGATAAAAGTGCACTAAAGCTTATTTTCGGTTTTTAGTACTAGTTTAGAACTAAGATTCTAAGAAATATTTTGCAAGTGCTGATATTTTCATAAAATTCTTAATGCTAAACATGTACGTAGTTTTGAGTATTTATTACTATTATATTGTATTTAATTAGTGCTAAATACAATTTTTTTTATAGAAATCCATACGTGAATAATATTTTGGATATTTTGTATATCGATATAGAGTTTATCACCTATATTGTATAAAAGAAAAAGTGTTCTAAAACTAATTTTAAGCTTTTAGTACTATTTTATAACTAAGATTCTAAGAAATATTTTGCAAGTGCTTATATTTCCCGAATATTTTGTAAACTTAATAGCAATTGAAAAATGTGTCACTTATGTAGTCTTCAAGCGTTTTAGTACTATTTTAGTGCATTTAGGACGATTTTTAGTACTATATTTTTCATATCATTGTTCATATTTTATTCAGTACTAACTAAAATTTAATTTCAAGTAATGCATACATATGTGAATAATACTTTGTAAGCTGTTTACTTACAATAATAACTTTTTAGTACTGTGTATTATCATAGCCAAAAATTCGCAGTGTACTAGTTTAGTCTATCTAGCAATTTTCAAGCAATAAATTGGTTTGGTATATATTTTAATACCTATTTCTGGGTATTAAAATCAATAATAAGTAGTTTTGCTCAATATTATTAAAAAAAAACAGTTTTTTAGTAATTTTTAAAAAATTTAGTACACCTTTAGAACTAAAAATTAGCACTTTGTTTGAGTACAAAGGTCTTTAAAATTGAAAAAATTTAAAAAATTGAAAAGAAATTTAACTCCCTAACTTACCTGATTTAGTTTTGATAAAATTTTAGCACAAATTTAGTACAAAAATAAAGAAATTTTTTTGAAAAAACCCAGAAAAAATATAACTTTCCAACTTTCAAGTTTAGTACTAATTCGGAGATAATGAAAATTTAGTACAAATTTAGTACTAGAGAATTTAAAAAAAGCCGTAATTGCTCAAATTCCATTGACTAAACTTGAAAAAACGTAGAAAATATTTATACGTTTTTGAGACGAGTTTAGTACTTGTTTGGGTTATGAAATTTTAGTACAAATTAATACCAAAAACCAAAAAAATGCAATAATTCTCAGTACTTCATTGGCGAAACTTGAGAAAATATTTAACTTTCTAAAAATCGAGTTTAGTACAAATATAGACCTTATGAAATTTTAGTACAAATTTAGTACTAAAAGATGTCTAATGAAATAATGAGAGAACACAGAAAAATTTTAATTTTATTTTGCACTTATGCTTAGTACTAGTTTGGGACTACGGAAATTTTAGTACAAATTTAGTACTAAAATCTAAAGAATTGTCAAAATATTCAAGATTTGTCTAAACTATATTTAACAGGCAAACATCTGCCTTAAAAGGTGATATGGAATATAAAATAAGTATAGGGGGCACCAACTTAAAAACAGCGAAGCTTCCAGCAGCGCCACCACACTGCCTGTTGAGCGCTATGGCGCGCCAAGCTCAAATCCCACCCATATATCAAGAAAATCCCAGCATTTATCATGCACACGCCAACCGCAGAGAAAATGAAAATTAATGATAAACAAAAAATCAAGAAACCAAAAAAAAATTTTAATGAAAAATTGAATTGAAACACTGAAAAGTAAAATACTTGTCGAAAGTAGCGGTGTTTATAGCAACACACAAGCGATATGTGATGAGCTTTAATAACGTTGGCTGACCGCAGACATGTGATACATGCTTGCGCATATTATACATATATGTATGTGTGATAAGTACAAACATATATATATATATTGTAGTATATATGTACATTCAATGGCACCACCAGCCTGCCTGCCCATGGCATAGTGAAAGAAAGCGTTTTCGCCGCGCTCATAGCTTTTGTTTTGTTTATTTGCTTTTTATATTCAGTTTTTTAGTATCGTATTTACTTTTTTTGTGTGTTATTTTTGTTGCTTTTCGCTGTTTACCTTTTACTTGTATTTCTTTCCATTTATAGTCTATGCGCGTAAGACAACACTGGCCATATGCAAGCAAGCCATGGTAGTTTCTTTGGTGTTACCTCGCTTCGCTAAATTTTTATGTTTCTCGTGAATTGTTGTTGTTTGTTGTTTTTGGTCAATGTTGGCTTTGACTTTTCGGGATCGCATGATTTCGTTGAAATTAAGCGGCATGACTTCAATGCACAAACATAAAGTAATATAGCTACCGGCTTCATTTTGTGGGACGTCTTCAGTAGTTCGGCGTTGTTGTTGTTAACGTTGTAGTAGTTATTGTTGTGGGCTCTGTAAGCAACCTTTCTCTGCGCATTTCCACATTCGTTGGCCAATAAAAGTTTGCTCTAAACTTGTTTCTAGTGTTTGGTGTTCGAGCTGGTAGTGAAGATAGTAAATTTCCATGGCTTTCGAGGCGTACACATACACACATAAACCTTGCTTATATATTTGCTACCAGCACGCTCAGTAAGCTTAGCTCTGCGCCTTGTCATATTGAATTTCGATTATTCATGTTTTGGCGATTTTTGTGTTGTATGCATTGTTGTTGTCTTATGTTTTGTAATACATATTATATGTGTATTTAAAGTATTAACACTTGGACCTTTCTCAACAAGAAAGAAAGTGTGTGACGTTTGTTTTGTTTTTTTCCGCTGATTTTTATAAGCTTTCATGCTGACCCAATGTTTTATTATTATGATTTTATTTACCGCATAATTCGGCGTTGCGCTGAGATCTGCTGATTTTTTGCGCCTTCATTTCGAATATGATTATGTAAAAAGTTGAATTGTTTATTTTGGTTTTGAAATTTGCATAATATTGTCATGCTTATATTTGAATTGATATTTGTTTGGAGCTGTTAGTAAGTAGGGCGCTTGGTGAAAGGTTGTGATGATATAATTTCGTAATCTCTATTTGATCTTTATTATAAACATATTATATTGGATAAAGTTGGTGAATCCGCAAACAAACTTTCTAAAACCATTTATATGTGAATACTAAACAAGTGGTTTATTTTTTGGGGGATTTGCAAACAGGGAAGGAGGAAGAAAATTTGTTATTAAAATGTATATCGATATAAAAATAAGTTTTTTGGTGAGTGTTCAAGAATAAATATATATAAAAAGTGAAAGCTCGTTGGTGATGAATTTATCTAGAAAAGTTAGGGAAAGCTCATAAGCTACTTTAACTCTTCTATGATAAGTTCCCAAATACTAAAACGTTTAAGAATAAATATATATAAAAAGTGAAAGCTCGTTGGTAATGAATTTTTCTAGAAAAGTTAGGAAAAGCTCATAAGCTACTTTAACCCTTCAATGATAAGTTCCCAAATACTAAAACGCTTGATTTATAGAAAAAAGTTTAAAGTGAAAGCTCTTAGGTTGAGAAGTAGTGTTTGAGTGAAAGCTCACTACTAATCAGTATAACTGGATAGCTCAGAAAAAGAATGAGAACATTACAAGCTCTATTATGCTTTCAGTGAAAAGCAATTTAGCGCTCAAATACTAAACCATTTTATTTTATATATAACAAATTAAGTTGTTGGTGAAAGCTTAGAGTAAAAAATGTAGTTATCGAGTGATAGCTCACTGTGATGAGAAATTTAGCGCTCAAATACTAAACCACTTTACTTTATATATAAAAAATCATAATGGAGGTGAAAGCTCTCTACTTTTCATGTAACGAATGAAATTTAAGGTGAATGTTCAGAGTTAAAACAACAGTTATTAAGTGAAAGCTCACTTTTAACGAATTTTTCTGGAAAGATTAGAAAAATAATGTGAGCTTAAAAGCTGCTCGAAACCATCACTGATGAGAAATTTAGCTTTCAAATATTAAACAATTATACTTTATATATAAACAATAAAAATGGAGGTGAAAGCTCTCAGTTCAAAATTCAGAGTCAGAGTAAAAGTTGACTGCTACTGAATTCGACTGGAGTAATTGCGAAAAGAAAAAAACTTAAAAGCTTAAATTATTTAAATTTGCAGTTTTCAGAGCTTTCAAAAAAATTAATAGATTTTTTTTAAGTAATATAAATGTATATAAGTGAAAGTAGACTGTTACTGAATTCAACTGCAGTGATTCCAAAAAGAATAAAAGCTTAAAAGCTTAAATTTTTTAAATTTGCAGTTGTCAGAGCTTTAAAAAAAATGTAATAGAACTTTTTTAAAATAATATAAATACATATAAGCTCAAGTTGTTTGCTAACTAATGATCTGGGCTGAAATAATTTATAAAAAAAACCTATTTAGAGTATTATCAGAACCTTCAGAGCTTTCAACACATATTTTTGAATAATAAAAAAATTCAAAAATTGTTTATATTACGTAATACATCCCTATAGATAAGTATACATGAAGTTATACAGACATCAATAAAAGCCAAAACTGTATATACCTTTCATTTGAACAAAAAATAAACCAAAATCGGGTTCAAAGTGAGAGAAGGAAACAATAAACATTGTACTACAGGCAAACAAGACAACAAACATAAATGTATAGCACTCAAAGAGTGTGTTCACTTTTTTACAGACAAGCCCACATCAAAAAAAAAAAATCGTATATATTTTTTTGGCGCCTACAGCAGCTTTTTGGAACATTGAAAACATACCGTCTGTGGCAATTGTCCAAACAATAAACATTTCGCCTAACCTTGGCAGCCCACAGTAAAACCTATTATTTCAAACATTGATAAATCCTATTAGCCAGTTTATTTAATAAATAAATGAACGCATAGCTCTCAAGTAATAAAAACATACGAATAATAGCCAAAAATGTGTATGTATGTATGTCTAATTAAAAATGGAATTCGAAAACTATTGGCGCTTACAAAATATAAATTTGCTAAACATTTTTGATTTGTAAAAAGCAATTACAAAAACAAAAACGAAGTAAAAATTCAAAATTCTCGGGAACAACACTTTTCAATATTAGATATAGTCTAGCTGTGCTGTGTTAAACAAAAACACATAAAAAATGATGTGAAATCATTCAACACTCAGTTTCTGTTAATTAACTTATAAAATGGTAGGCAGCAGGTCGGCAGGCGAGCATTTAATGGATATAAAACAGACTGTTAGCCAATGCTGACATAGGAATTTGTTAAATCAATTCTAATTGGCATTTGTTGATTGGGAGAAATTTCATTTTTGATGGTGATAAACAAAGTAGGAAGTATGTGAGGAATTGGTGGAACGTAAAGACTGTAGACTGAAAAATTTTCTCAATTAAGTGAAATAAAAAGTGATGTAGAAAAGTTTTAATTCTCAAAGCAACTTGCCTTTATGTTTAACATCTGCTATAAATCAAAACAATTGGCTCTAATTCAAAAATAATTTTTTATAAAATTTAATGTTAATATATTTCTAAAAATAATGTTTTTTTATTTTCGAAAATATTTTTTATTATGCATTTTTTGAAATAAAATGAAGAAAAATTTGTTGAGTTTGTGAAAATATTTTTTTTTTTTGAATTTTTTAGTAAGATAATAATTTGCTTTAAATAAAAATTATTTTGTTTTAATAAATCTAAAAACTAATATATTTTTTTTTTTTATTTTTAAGTGGAAAAATAAGCTGTATTTTTTCAATTACTTAATTAATTCTTTTGAGTAAAATGAAAAAAATCGATTGAATCTTTGAAAATAATTGAAGTATGTATGTAAACTTGACGAAAGCTCATTCTGTTACATTTTTGTTAGCAGTATTTTAGTGAAATTTAAGAAAAAATTCCGACAAAATTTTAAAGCTAAAAAATTAATATTTTAAGTTTGTTGAACAAATTGGAAAAAAATTGTGAATTTTTTAAAGTAAAAGTATACATTTTATAGGCAGTATTGAAGAAAAAATTTAATAATTTTTTAATTAAAATTGACGATTTTTTTTTTAATTTTTGTCTGCATATAAGTAAAATGAAAAAAAAAATTCCGTTTTAATTCTAAAAATTTATTAATTTAGTAAAAACCCAAAAATAAAAAAATTTAAAATTAAAAATTAATTTATAACGGAATTTTTCTACGATTTTACTTAAAAAATGCCTTGGTTTGAAAAGTTCAATTTTTTTTTTGGTTTTTTAGCCAAATTAATTTTTTTTATTAATTAATTAAATTCATTTTAATAACTAAATTAATTTTAATAAATTAAATTAAATTAAATTGACTAATCCAAGAAGATATTGCGTGCGATTTTAAAAATAGTTATACCTGTTAGTTTCATTTCGTTGTATTTTTTGAAATTTAGAAACTCCTTGAATTTTTGAAAATAATTTATAAATTTTATTTTTAGCAAAATAAACAAAAAAAATTCAAATAAAACTTTTTTTAGCAGTATTGCAGAAAAATCAAAGAAAACACATTCTTTATATTTTTTAAAAATTTTTGGAGCCGAATAAAAAAAATCCGTTATATTTTTTAATTATTTTTTGCAGCAGTACCGTTATATTTGTAAACATTATTTTTGATTTTGTATTTTTTTTAGTTGAATCGGGGAAAAAACTCCGTTAAGCTTTTAAAGTTTTAGTCAAAAACACATTAAAAAATCATTTTAAATTTTTTATTTTTTTTTTTTTACTAAAATCCAAGAAATGTCCAAAAGATTATACAAATCTTTCGCTTCAGCATGCATTTAACACCCGCTCTCTTCTCTATTGCAACTTTTATTAACGCTTTAACGGCAGTCTTCCTCATTTTTGGCATCACATAACACCAAGCGCTGTATTGTTGTTGCTGCTGCTTCTTCTTCACTTTTCCATTTAACCACATTGTACACTTTACATAACCAACTCTTCTTTAGCTTTAACGGTGGTGGCGTCATGCTTCTTCTTTTCTTCTTCTTCTGCGGTTGCGGTCGTTTGCAGATTTAATCTCGCCGGCGCTTGCCAACTTTACGCTTACGCACACAAGCGCATGTGGTAGCCATCCATATACATACACACATATTTATGTGCATATAATAAGAGTCAAGATGCCACCGCATAAAATATACTCATATATTGCTTTGCTTTCCTCTTCAAACACGCTTGAATTTCATGTCTGCTTTCGTTGAAAAAAAGCTTGTGAACCCAATTTTTTCCAAGCGATTGCTTATACAAGTGTATATATGCATATGTGTGTTTACATATTTGAGCCATCACCAGCCATTCGGCAACAACTCTCTTTCCAAGCAATTTCCCCGTTTTGCTGTTCGCATGCTCGACCGCCTGCATTGTCATTTCAAGTGGCACATTCGGTTAGTTACATGCATTTTAATTCAAAGTTTCTTCTTCATGATTTTTGCTTTTTGTTTTTGTTGCGCGTTTCTTACTTGCTGACATTACCGTACAACGGTGAATTTCGGTAAAAAAAAGTGTGTGTACTTAATAAAGCGCTTGTAACTTTCACTTCTTTCTCAACCAGTTTGCAGCGCGGCGGAGACAGTTACAAATGAAGCCACATGTGATCCACACAAGTGGCTGGCTATACTTTATATGAAGTCCAAAAATGCTATATTTAAGGTCATTATAATTTCCATAATCAATATTTAGTTGCGTGTTTTCTTCTTGTGTTGGCGTTGAGTAAAATAAATACTCCCGCATCATATGACTCAAGTTGCCCAAGAGTGTTTCATATGACTCTGATTTTTAACCTTTTTCAAGAACACCCAACTCCGCATATTTTTTGAGTCAAGTCAGTTAGTTGTATCCAATATATACCAGTTAATGCGCCATGTGTTCGTGCTACACGTTTGTTCTCCAGCTTGGCGCTGTCATCGTTTTTGTGGCTCAGTTGGTCATGCTTTAATTCGGCACTGGTGACAGCCATATGTTGCCATTGTCGCGTCATTACTGGCGTCATATTTATTTATTTATCGTTAACCACGAAAAGAAACGTGTTTGGGGCAATTAATTTATCAGCTTCTTAAGCCTACGCTGACGCTGTACAAAAATGAGAAATGACTTAATAACTTGTTGTTGATATTAGTAAGAAATTAACGGCATTTTTGCGGAGATTTACTTTGTGTGGAGGAGAGTAAAGGCAGGCTTGTGATTAATCCAAATTTTTTGGTATTTTTTTGATATTTTTTTAGAACATTTCTCGCTTAATTTCTCGTATTCAATATTATTGCAGCTGACGGTATCGTTTTCCTCTATGATTTTTATAATTTTTATACCTATTTTTTTATGACTTTTTATATTTTGTTTTTATTGTTTTGCTCCCGACAGTCTTGATTTCCCTCTATAATCACTTTATGATTTTTTATATTTTTTTTATTGTTTTGCTCCACAAATTCGTTTCACTCTATAATCGTTTTATGATTTTTTTTTTTTGAATTCTTTAATTTTTTTTCAGAACTTGTTTTTCTTAACTTCTCGTATTGAATATTATTGTTTCTAATAGACTCGTTTTCCTCTAAAATCGCTTTATGATTGTTAATAATTTAAAAAAAATTTTTTTTCTAACCATATTTTGGCTTCGGATTTAATCTTTAAGAACTTTTTTCATTGAATGATTTCTGTTATGCTTTGAATACTGAAATTTTTTATATAGAAGCACTCTTCTTTTCAATTTTCTGTTCAATTTGGCAATTATAATGTTGCTGTTGTTGTTGTGCCAAATGATTTTAAAGCATGCTATGCAGTTAATAATCCTTAGCTGGAAAAAATATAGTTTTATTAAGGGGACGTAGCCACCACTGCGAAAATAAGTTCATAATTTCTTCTCAAGTAACGCTTTCGTAAGTGATCCTTTCTTCATAATCTCGTGGCTTATCATTTCCTCATAATATGTACATATGTACCATTAGATTAGATTAGATTGATAAATGAGGCATGCACCGCGACCTTAGGTCTATTGTGCGCTCTCCTAAATCACAAGGACTCACTTAGCCCCAGCACATTGCTGAAGTCCAATATTCTACCGTGTGCTAGTGAGGCGATGCGAACCCTATCCGGAAACATGGATCCAATGGCGTTAAATATATGTACCATACCTTTTACTATTTATTTATTTGTCTTCACATCTTGTCTCTTTTTGCTTGATGTTTTTTAGAGCTATTATATTCGTTAATCTCTTCAATATACTATTAGCAGTCTGACTCATATAACTCACCTTTGGGAAAATTATTTTATTACCAAAAATATTATTATTTTTTTTTGATTTTTATTAATGCCAAGGGTGATAAAATATTTTATTTACCTCAAGGTGTGATAATAATGTTTATTGCCGGTTCCGCTGTGTCACATTTTTTTATGGGTTTCTATTTAGTGTTTGTCTATTAAGCTTATGAGGGACGTGCCTTCCCGTCAAAATTGATAAAGTACCATACTTTGAGACCTCAATAATAACTTAACTTTGATAAGAATTATATTCTTTATTAATTACTTTTAAATGCTAAGATTGCTGATTATTTTAATGTTTTTTTAAGCAAATGGAATTTCTGACACGCATATGGGAAATTTTTTTGAGTCATTTGCTTGAGTAATTTTTTTCACTGGCCAAATTTTTTGTCTTTTGCATCTTATTTTGTTTCTCTACGAAATAAATTAAATATCGATTTTTGCTTATCGTGGAAATTTATGATTTTTTTGGGTTTTTTTTTTAATTTTGTTTTATTTATTTATTTTATCACTGGAATATTTCGTCACTGAAAAGAAGCGTACATATGTACATGTATAAAAATAAATAAAAAATTTCTTTTGGTTTCTTTTTAAGTTTCATCTGAGTTTGTCACCTTTTATTTCCTCTTATTTATTTTATATTTTTACTGAACTATTTCATCACTGAAAAGTGGCGTCCATACTCATATAAAAAATATTTTATATAAAGCAGCTCAACTTACCTCACTCAACGCAAAGAGCATTAGCACTCCACTAGCTAATCTTACCAAGCTACCGCGCTTATTATTGCCAATTACTATTGTCTTCACTTCTTTCTATGCGCATTTTTTGCAACTTTTAATACCTTTATAATTGTTTTTATTTTTTTTTTGTTTTTGCAAACTCATTTTCAGCATTTCTTGCTCTAACCAGCAGTGGACCAAAGCACTGAAATAAAGCATAGCGTGGCTTGCCATCGCGTTTTGCGCGCCAATTCTCTGAAGATTAGTCACTTAATGATGCTTGCTTGCTCTTGTGTTGCCAAGCGCTTCCTCGCACATGAGTATACAAATTGCGGATAAATTCCTTTTAAAGCCAATGATCTTTTTGCAATTATACTGTATATACATATATGTTTTCAATCAGCTTGATTTATATACTACATATGTGTGTATGCTTTTAATGTCAATAATTCATTGACTCTTTTTGGAATTCCTCTGTATGTATATTCGTATGTTTATATATAAAAACTATATTTCTGTCCATAAGTTGTATCGGCGCGAAACTTTTTGTTGCTGTTACTTCCATAAATGCATTCATACTGCTTTACAGTTTGTGCTTTCATGCTCTGTTAAGCCTCAGAGATTCTTAAAATTATTGACTGGCTTGCAAGGTTTACAGTTAGTACGTTTAAATGGAGCGTGATACTTGATGAGTCAGAAATTTCTTTGAGGTAAAGTTTTGTGCGGCTTACTTCGTCATGCTATGAGTCTTAGTTTTACTTAATATTATTACAGGTTAGGAGTTTTATGTAGCTATAGTGGTTTGTTCGTTAAAAAAAATAAAAAAAATAAAAAACAATAATTTTTTTGCTATAAAGAATTGGCACTGCATTGACCACTAGTTGAGATATTTGTTCGAGTTCAGCAAACTTTAGTGAGGTTAGGTTAGTATAGGTGATGCTATAATAGATTATAAAAATTTGGCTAGTTTTCCTAAGGTCCGTGTGAACCGCTGTTATTATATAATATTGTAATAGACTCAATTAGGTTATACTTATTGGGTTGTTTTTCAGATCGCATTACTCTATTTCATTTTCGACGAGATTGAATGAGCACTTGTTTCCTAAAGTTGGATTGAATTGAATTCGTGTATGTTAAGGCTAGGTTGTGCTGCCGCAATTTTATCTTGTTTTCATGACAGATTCCGTCTTTTGTCTAAAATATTTTTCACAGTGCTTCGTAGATTTACATTTACTTATGAGTTATCTCAGAGATTGAAGAAGTCATATTTTGTCACTTAAAATGCAAAATAATGTATCATCAAAAACAAATAGAAAATCATTGCCAGATATAATAACCGATATACAACCATTTTCTAACAAAAACTCTCAATCTGTTTCAATATGTGTGTATGCTAACCAATACCTAACCTGTTTATAACCAAAACATGTAACCACTTTATAACCAATAGACACATTTTGTTTCAATATTAGTGGTTTCTATTATAACGTTTCTCCTTCGCCTGCAAACTTATGAAAAGTGATGTTACGTTATTTTGCATTTTAGGTGACGATTTGCAATTTGCTAAAACTATTCAGAAAACCAACAGAGACACTTTATATAACGAAAACAGTTGCTAAATGAGCTTGATATGTAGCTGAAGTTGGAAAATATAATATTTGTCGAAACAAAAATGTATAGTTTTAACAGACATACTTAAGGAATAATTTTACCAAAGATTCTAAAAATAATAATTTTACAGATTTTTTCATAATTTTGAGAAACACCTCATATCTGGCACTAAAAATAACCACAGAAACCGCTAAATAAAAACGATATTTTTTTCAAATAATCTGTCGAAAATAACTGTATAAAATTAACAGAATTGTTTAGAATACAAAGTCCAAGAAAAAGAGAAAAAAAAAATCAAAAATAATTCTGTAAATCCGAAATAAGAATAAAAAACAACAATAACACTTCAAAAAGAGTACAAAACGTGAAGCAAGAGTTAGAAAAAAGAACCAACAACAACATAACAAGCCAATTAAAAACAATAAAGTGTTAAAAATTGTTTACGCTCTACTCAAAATACGATTCAAATAACCCATAATTCAAATACAATAAAAAATTTATAACAACAACAATGCAGTCTAGGCTGCGCAGGCGTTTCATTCAACTCACAGCAGTCCGGTAGTAACCGGTAACCACTTCTTTACGTATACACCAAAAAACCAGAAAAAAAAAAATTATATGTACAACAACAGCAACAAAGCACAACAAAATGCGTTGTTTAGAAAAAATGCAATAAAACGAAATCGATAATAAAAAAATCAAAACAAAAATGTCGAAAGAAATTCATTTGTTATGTCGTAGGCGCCAGGTACGAGCTGGTACGTCGCGTTTCGTTCGCAAATCTTCATCATCATCTCTCAAATTAATGAAGACGACTAGGACAACGACAACGTGTTTAGCGCAAACGAATTGGCGGCCATAAGAGAATGGCTGAATGAAATTGCTGGCTACGGCAAATATGCGGTACGTCAACGAAGAAAGTGACATTTGCTGCTGTTTGACAGCTGATAGTTGCTCATCGCGTATTTAAATGCAAATACTTATATGGCGCATATGAAACGTTTACAAGGCGAGCAATAAAACACGTCTTTATCGTAGTGACTCATTTGGCTGAATCATACCGAAATTTAAAATGTAGTAAATGATGTCTAAATTTGGCCATACTATGCTGAATATTTTGTATAAAATGAAATCATGAATGCAGTCTCAGCTATTTCACTATTTGAAAATTATACAAATTGGCTGTATTTAGAACACGCCCACGCAGTGTTGCTCATTTGTGCCAACGAGTTGTTTATCAATGGAGATCATTCAAGGAAAATTTCCATACAACAACAGCAAATGTGTTAAGCTATTAAAATTCTAAAGATATAGTGAGAAAACAAATATTTTTGTAAACAACATTTTGTAGCATTTTATTTTATTATTCTATATTCATTAATGTATAATGAAATCAAAATTTGAGAAACTGGTGCTTTAACAATAGGTTGGCCTATAAATATTATGAAAAACTTAAAAAATTAAAACAAAACGTAATATAAAATAAATTTATTATCAGAGAGAGCTTTCGAAGCTTTTCTCAAATTTTTGATTATTTTGTTTAAAAATAACATAGAATAAGCACAAATATATATGGTTTTTTAGGAAAATATTAATTTAACTAAAGAATTTATTTTGAGCTTTCGAAGCCTTTCTCGATTTTTCTCAAATTTTGATTTATTTAAAAAATACTAGAGGGAATTCTAAGGGAAGTATACATTTAATAACAAAATTTTTTGGAGGTTTCGTAGTTTTTCTTGCTTTTCCTTAAAGCTTGATTTAATTAGAAATTAAAATATATGTTTTTTGTTAAGAAAGTATAAAGTTAAGCAAAAGTTGTTACGAGCTTTCAAAGCTTTTGACGATTTTCTCAAAGTTCGATTCAATGAAAAATTAATTTAGAATAAGGGAAAAATATAAATAATAAATCAAATATTTATTTATTTCAAATTTATTCAAATTTCTTTTTGAACTTCGAAGCTTTTCTCGATTTTTCTCAAAGTTTGATTTAATTGAAAATTAGTAAAGAATAAGGAAACAAATATATATTTTTTGTTAGGAAAGTAAAATGGTATCAAATTTTTTTCGAGCTTTCGGAGCTTTTTAAGGATTTTTCATAAAATTTGATTTCAGTAAAAATTAATTTAAAATAAGAAAACCAAAGTATTTATTTTTGTTAGGGCAGTATACATTTGTTTAAAGCCTTTTTTAGTATACGAAGCATTCAGATTTTTCTCAAATTGAGATTTATTTACAAAAATATTTTCTTAAAAATATATTTTTTTTCTTACTAAAGCACATATTTAATAAAACTTTTTTTGAGCTTTCGTAGCTTTTTCGATTTTTTTCTAAATTTAATCTAATTAGAAATTAATATAGAATAAGAAAAATTATATGTAGTATATAATTTCGTTAGAGTATTATAAATTTCTTAATATTTTTTTGGAGCTTTTGTAGCTTTTCTTGATATTCTTAATCCAAATTATTACTAAAGCGCCATTTTCGAAAATTTGATTTTTGAAAGTCTAACATTGCATATAAAATAAAAATTCACAAAAAATATAGCAATTTTGTAATCATATTTGCATGCAACACTGTCACATGAATGAAAATCAGCTGCGTGTTCAAGCAGGAACCGAAATTTCACATTTTTCGCATTCATGCAACGTCGCCATGGCGAGGGTCAGCAGCTTGAATTTATGACAAAGTGCGTGTAAAATGCAAAATAACGCCGAAGCCACGTCGAATCATCACGAAAAAGAATATTAAATATAAATATAAAAGCAATAAACGAGTTTCCACTGTGCTTTTGAATGATTTCTGTGGCCCACTAGCATTTGAATTTGGACAAAGACCCATAAAAACCACAACATCACCGCTGATTTATGAGCTAAGCCGAAAAATTTCACAGAAAACCACCAACACGCGGTGATATATGACTAAGTTTCCCACTCGAAAATATTTTTTTTAATATTCTCTGTAGTGAAACAAAAAGAAAATAAAATTTTGAATTAAAAGCAAATAAAAATCTTAAATTATACGCCCAGCATTTTAGATTAATTTGTATGCGTTTAATGTTGAAATGTAGCATTAAACTTGTATTTCGGTGATGAGTGACTTGACGTGCTTGGAAATTTTAAATGCGGAAGTGGAGCATAGCTGAAATTATATTTTATTTGTTGGAAATTTATAAATACACACATGAAAAGGCGGTGATTTTTGTCTCCTCATAATAAGTTTAATATATTTTCACCATCATTCGTGCGTAGGTTTCCATAAAGCTTTCACTGTTTAACAGTTGGAAGCTGCAATGTTTGATATAAGTAAATAGAAATGACAAACTTTTGTTTGAGACTCACAAAACTTTCGGAGCTTTCACTCAGTAGCTTTTTCATTGAAGCTTTCATACCATGTTATAATTGCACAAAAATGACACACTTCTGTTTTGAACTCTCAAAATTCTAAGAGCTTTCATCCAGTCGGACTTCTAACAAAGTTTTCATACAATATTTGCAACTATTTATCGCTCGACTATAATGTTTAATTATATTAAATACATAAATGGAACATTTTTTCTTGAAACGCTCAAAAGTCTTAAGAGCTTTCACCGAAATAATGTCAGAGCTTTCACTAATACTTTGTACATATAGTTTTTTATAGCTCAAAAGAAAGCAAGTAAGCCAAAAACCTGACCATGAACTCCACACCAACCGGTACACTAAAGTACGACTTTCGCATTACTTCTGAACTATCAACTTGACATTCGCCATTTTCTCTAGTAATTCGCGCAATGAGAAGTAGTTGGCATACATTTCAATTTTTACACGCTAGAAATCATTGCTAAAGAAAGTAACATAAAATATGAGTTGCAGCTAACCTATAAAGCAGTGTTGTAAAATGCTAGGTAAAGAAATGCACAACCTAGCCAAGTGACCGGCGAAGAATACATACAAACATACAGATCCCGCTACACACCTACCTACTAACCTCTACCTTATCAAGCTATTAAATGTTAATTACACGAGTAATTCCATTTGGACTTGTTTGATGACTTTCGACTGCAGGGAAATTTGTCTGTCCACTAATAAATATACATACATACAAACATAGAGACTCGTGAATGAGTGAAAAATGCAATTTTAATTAGGACCCGAATTGCCTAGTTCATACGAAATTGCGCCGTTTAAATGAACATTAGCAACAGCCAAAAAAAAACTTGCAAAAATACACGAAAGTCTGCAGAAACAAAGGCAAAAAAATTAAAACTTACTGCAAAAGCAAAGAAAAATGTGCAAAAAAGCCATGTGAAATTACTTTGAAAACGAAGTTTGCCGAGAAATGGCCTCATTCGCTTGTAACGGTAATACATATATGTATATGTACATATATATGTGACTGCAACGCAAATATGGCCTTATAAACGGCAATTGGCGTTGCCAGCTTTATAAACAATTACTCGTTTAAAGTGTATTATTTAAACAACAGTTATTTAATCATACTTTAAATGACTTGAAAGCAATTACTTTGAAACTGCACAGAAACGCTAACGGTGTACATTAACTTTAATAGGAATACCAGATTTTTCAAGTATTTCTCTCATTTATATTTTCCTGCATTTTTAGCTATTTTAAATAAGCAATTTCAAAGCAAAGTAATGTGCATAAATTATTTGTGGAATTTTTGTGATTATTATTTTGTAAATATTTTTTTGTTTTCGTTTTAATTATTGGTCTTGCTTTAGTCTTTCACAGATTTGCGCAAAGCAAGTGATTTTGAAAGAATGCACACATACAAAGAAAGCTTTGTATACCATAAATTACACATATGTACATATGTACGTACATATATACATTACCTAAGCCATGTGGATATACACACATATTATATGTATGTACATAAACCTTTATATAAGCACCACACATTCTTGCAAGAGAAAGTTGGCTTTTGTCCATTAATTCGGCAAGAAATGGCATAAATGTATTTTCTGCTTCCATTGTTTTTCTCTGAGGAAATGTGGGTGGGAGCACAGTTAAATTATGGGAAATTCAGTGGGAACGGCTAAAGGCAAAATGAGTACGAGAAAATGTATGTATGGGAATAACTAACGGCAAGTAAGCCATTTACATGTGTGAAGCTTTCACCAAAGTAACCGCGCAGTAAGGCTAGATTAATTAAAAATTTAGTTCAATTATAAATCAGCATGAATAAAGTGATTTGTGGTAGAAAGATAAATGTATAACATTGTTGTACAATTAATTTAGTTGGTAAAGTGCTTTCAGTGCTCTTAAATCTATAAAGCTCAGCGTCGAATTGTGTTAGCTTCAGTTTTTGCATAACGAAGCTCTCAGAGAAGCTCTTATTAAAAATATTAATATTCTTCAAACTTTTAAATTGCTTTATAATTTAAAGTCATTTGAGCTTTCATAGCATACAAAAGCTTTCATGGAACTTAAAAGCTTTAATTTAAAATTTTGTTTAAAAGCAGAAAGTCTTATATAACCTTTCACAATTGGCAAAAAAAGAGTTTTTAATTTTCGGAAACTTTCATTAAATGAAAAGATCTTTCATTAAAAATAATATCGAAATTAAAAATCATAAAATGTGTTTATTTCATGAATATTAAAAATAAAAAAAATAAAAATCTTTCTTTCGAAGTACAAATACGATCGATAGCTTTCATAGAATTTAAAAGCTTTCATTTCAGATTTTGTATAAAAGCAGAAAGTCTTATATAAACTTTTACATTTAGCGATAAAATATAGTTTCTTATTTTCTGGAAAATAAATTGACAAAAGTAATTGTGCATTTGCAAACGATTGCATAACCTCAGGAAAACAAATAGAATAATAACTTAAAAAGCTTATTGGAGCTACTTACTGCCATAATGAAATTGCATGCAAATTTGCAGCTTGCATATAAATTCCAATGCACACGTGGCTTCATTATGAAAGCCAGTAAGCGGAATAAAAACAAAAAAGGGTGAAATAAATTACAAAAAAAAAGAAAAATGAGAGAAAATTCTCATTTTGAAATGCACTTGACAATGAGCAGCTACAAAGAGAGTTCAGTGCCCCGCAGTGAAGGCGGGACGTGTTGAGACTGTTTAAACAGTTGCTAATTAGCGAACGATATGCAAAAATAAAAGCAATGCAAATGCTTTAAATATAAATATTAATTTCATAAATGTTTCATCATAAATTCACTGACGCTTGTGGTGATGCAAGTGGTCTTCTGTGCAATCTTTGAACGGACTTTATGAAATATTAAGCGACTCTGGGTTAGCAACTGTAAATATATGCAGATAAGGAGCTTATAGGGAAATGTAACCACGCGGTTGGTGTGAACTTATAATTTTATGAATTTCTTGTGACCGAAAAGCTTAATTAACTTACAAAACCACAAATGATAAATGTTGCTGTGGAGTGGGAAAGATAAAGGAGTATATTATCGTAATTTTCGTTAACTGGGGTTTTTAAGTGGATATCACGGTGTGGTCAAATTCAGTATATTTTTGTAATTATATGTAAATTGACGTTAATGTGAGGTTATAATTATAACAATTTTTTTTTTCAAATTTTGCTCGAGACTATTTATAAAAAACAAAAAAAAAATTTTAATAAAAATTATTTTTTAAATATAAAAAATATTTAAAATAAGTTGTAAATAAATAATTATTTTTAAAACTTTTTTTTCAAAATTTTAGGCATTTTTAAAATAAGAAAAGAAAATTTTGAATATAACAATAAATAAATAATTCTTAAAATTAAAAAAAAAACTCAAAAATTTGTACTTCTAACCTTAGAAGGTGTTATACATAAATATTTTTTCAAAAAAATTTGTAGTTGAAATTAATATGAAAACTGAAAAGAGGCAATATCTACAACATAAAAGTAGTAAACAATATTGTTTTTTTTTTTTGTGTACAAAAATAGTATACAGTCTTCAACATATTTTGTTTTAGAATTTTTTTTAATTTTTTAAATTTTTTTTTCAATTCCAACATACAATACTATGCCTAGAATTTCATATATGTAGTATGTATATTTACATATATACACACATATGTTTATAGCACATACTACATACATATATGCCTAAAGCTGTGTATATCTATATGTACTTTTACCACTCAACTCATTTTGTACAAATTACCCAAATCACTTTTCATTTCTGTCGACAGCCTATACCTAGCCCCAAACTATAAACACACAAAAAATGTACAAACAAGCATTGTTGTTTTTTTCACTATATACAACATATAATCACACTAGGAGAATATATGTACCACTATACGCTTGATTAGTTTTGACATTTGGCATAAATTTCGTCAAATTTACGAGATGAGCAGACATAAAAAAATAAAAAAAAGTTATGAAAAAATAATATAATTAGGCAGCAATAAAATATATATAAAAATAAATATGAAAAAAATATACTATATACATATATGTATGTATGTATATAAAAATACTAAAAAAACAATATAAAAAATATTAATACAAAAAATTAAAAAAAACTATAAGCAAAGTGATTATCAAATAAAAACAAAATAATATTAATAAAATAAAGAAATTATAACAAAAAATAAAAAAAAAAATAATTATAATAAAAATTAACTAAAAGATAAATATGAAAAAAATAATAAAGAAAATTATAAAATAAAAAACAAAAACAAAAAAATAATATCAAAAAAAATAAAATAATAATAACAACAAAGAAAATATCTTAATAATAAAAATTCACTAAAAAATAAAAATATTTAACAAAAGCACTCACTCACTCACCCCTGCAAACACATCCAAATAGAAACAAAAAATATAAAAAAAAAATTATTATTAAACAAGTAAGGAAGGGCTAGTATAGAAATAAAATATATTAAAGTATATAAAATAAAAAAATAAAATATTAAGCAAAAATCCCACTCACCTCTTCAAACACATCACCGCATCTGTATCACCTGCTGCACTTGCTATTATGTTACTCATACGCCGTGTGTGCCGAAAATGCAGCCAAGCAACTGTGACACTGCCGCCGCTGTTGATGCTAATAGCTTCATTAATAATGACAGCTAGCTCATAGCGCACATTTCACAAATCACTGCACAACTGTATTTATATCTGAATCTATATATCGCGAACACACACACACAGAGAAACACTGCCTGTATTACAGCATTTTTTTCGCGTTTTTTCTGTAAACGCATACATTGCTGCTTCCTTGCCGTTCTGCTTGAATGCCAATTTTATTTTGCATTCTATTTGCTGTTATAATTATATGCTGCTTTTCTTTTGGCTATTTAGTTGTTGTTGTTGTAGCCTTTGCATAGCTTGTTTTGTTGACGTTGATGTTTCGCTTTGAAATTGAAACTGAAAATGGAAAGTGAAAAGCGAAATGTGTTGAAACATAGCTAACTCAAAAGTGGGTTATTTTATAAATATTTCATTGTGTTTATTTATGCTACGTGTTTGTTGTTTGACTAAAAAGACATATATTCAAGTATACTATAAGCATATGCGTTTGCCCCCTTTTTCAGTTTCGTAAGTCATATATCATTACTGTTTGTTTGCACCAGCACCTTAAGCATAATCTTCTTTTTAGTTTATGTGAAGAAAAATATTTTCAAAAAGACGAAAAGGTATATTTGGCAAACCTCGTGTGAGCAATTGCGTGAGTGGCGAGCGGAAGGCATCACGTGCACGTCATTTGCGTATATTTAGTAAACAATTAGTGGGGATTTAAAAATATGCATAAATAAATAGCCGAAGTATGACGATGTTTTGAAAATATGAAACCTATTTGGACGCAAAAATATGTTTTTGAGTATATTTTTGTGAAAGAAAACTAAAAATATCATAAAATATATGTAAATAAGTAGTAAAGGTTGTGTTGCCTACATGCCGGCTGAACTTAGTAAAGTCGCACACCTGCATAAATAAGCTTTTGAGCTGCGTTTCCAAGTGTTGTGATTAGCAGCGTCTTCAACTTTTAACTAAGCATTTAGTAAACGTTGAGATCAAGTGAGTGTTTTGTATAAAAAAAAGAAGAAAATCAAATAAATATCCAACATTGCCTACATTTAGGCTATTTTAAGCGATGTCACGCACCTAAAAGTGCAAAATAAAGTATTCAAAACATTTTTTAGTGAAAAAATTATACTTTCCAAAATTTTGTGTGCTATAGTGTTGCATACTTTCAGATTGGACTTAGCAAAGTCTCAAACCTATATAAATATGGCCTACATTTAGGCTATTTTAAGCGATGTCACATAACTAAAAGTGCAAAATAAAGTAATTTATGCTTTTTTAGCGAAAGATATGCAAAAATTAAACTGTCGGTAAAATACATGGCTTTTTCTAGCAAAATTTTGTAAATATTCTTAAGAAACATTGCTTCTCGAAGTATAATTTTCAAACGTTGTACACAACACCTTTAGCTTTTCTATTTATATTTTATTTTTTTCTTCAAATTTCAAAAACTATATCTTAATTTGAAAACTTCTCAGCCTACTATACATAATTTTTTGGCACTTTTGAGCGACCTTGTCCTCAAATGAGTGACATATTTTGATGAGTAGAAGAAAGCAAAAAATATGTGCCATCTATTTTTGTTTTAGTTTATGGCATTTTCATCAACAAAGCAGACATTCCAATGTTTCTATTGCAAGCGAATACGACACAGTATTTTACATGGTAGCATTTAATTTATAGCGCCCTATTACTTTGTTGCTTACATTTCTTTACAAAAACCGTACGTTGATTTATGGGCAAATTAGCAAATAGCCTGGGATTTCAGTAAGAGAAATGCAACGCAATGAAATACTAAAAGCCTCCAGCCCAGCATCCGGCTGCCATAAATCAAGTCAGCTTTTGCATAAGCGGCATATGTGTGGATAAAATACGATCGCATATTGTTTGCACACATTTCTAATTTCGAAAAGCGTACGAGAGTTAATAGAAAATTTCCAATGCAAATAATTTCGCCGAGTCCATATGAAGAGTTTTTAATTGCAAATAAATGTCGAGATTTGCATAAACAAGCTCGCTTCTGGCGTGGTTTTAATGAATATTTATTACGACGGACTGTATATGCTTACTACAGCGCCACTGTCAGTGTGGGAATTTGTAAACTGTGAGCATATTGTGAGCGTTTTAATGATTACTGCAATGAAAATAGTGTGTGTAAGTTCATTAATTAAAACATTTCAATATCCTCGTTGGTGATTGGGTTATTACCCGGGAAAATTATATAGCTTATGAAAAGAGAACGCTCTTCATAAAAAGTCATAGTGGGATTACCACAGCTTTCCATACAAATTTTATATTACGGGAAAATGTAGGAGGTACATATGTACACTGAAATAACTATATTGTATAAATATATCTATTCAGCGAATTAACAAATGTTTGCTTATTCTTGAACTTGAAAGTAGATAACATTTTTAATTGGAAGCTAATATTTCTACAAAATATATACCAACTTATTTCCACTTATTTTTGCTAAACTTAGGGCATGTATGTATATTTTAAATGTATACGTCATTTTTAATTACAACAAATGAAACCCTTTCAGGCAGTTACCAGGAAATAAGCGGTGCAGAGCGCTCATTACTTTTTTATATGAAACAAATACTTTGTTGTTATCTTGAGTGTTCTAGTTTCGTTGTAAAATTATACTGAAATCCTTTCAGCTTCAGCTGGGAAACTTTTGTTTACATAACGGCAAGCCGCCTGAAGTATAAAAATGTAAAAAGTAAGGTTTTGCTTAAAAAATTCGGAAAAAAAATTTGAAAATATATAAAATAAAATAAAAATAATTTTGAAAAAAAAAATTATTTCTGAAAATATATGAAATTAAAAAAAAATTAGAAAAAAAATTATAAACTATATAAAATTAAAAACAACAACTTTTTGAATGGTATTGTATTATATTTTGTTTGTGTTTGTGAAAAATTTGAAAATATATAAAATAAAATAAAAATATTTAGAAAAAATAAAAAAAATATTTGAAAATATATGAAATTGAAAAAAAAATTAGAAAAAAAAATTATAAACTATATAAAATTAAAAACAACAACTTTTTGAATGGTATTGTATTATATTTTGTTTGAGTTTGTGAAAAATTTCGGAAAAAAAAATTTTAAATACTTAAAAAAATTTAGAAAGAACTTTATTTATGAAAATATATGAAATTAAAAAAAAAATATAAACAAAATTGATTCAATAAAATATATAAAACCAAAAAAAATGAACTTTAGATATATTAAATGTGCCCCTTTGAGCAGACTTAATACATTTTTATTTAAATATTTCACCTTAACCTCAAAAACGTATTTTGATGATTTAAAAAAAATTAAAAAAAAACTATTTTCGCTTATTTTACTAATCCCCTTTCATCCTTTAATTCCCTTTAAACATCGAAAAATATCTGCTTTCAATATTAATGCTCGAAAAGGGTTCAGCTTTTATCTGCACATCCGCGAGTTGCGCACATATTGATAACAGTATTACAGACCAATGTAGCACAATGTCGACCGACTGACTCACTGCATGCTTGATAACCATTTCATTAAACGCAAGTGTTTTTAATTATTTTCCTTTTTATAGCGATTTGTCATTTTGTAGGCGTGTATCGACTTTTATTTCCTCTCCCGCGCACTGTGAACCGCCGCTAACCAGTTTGACCAATGCAAGCCTATTTATATTTTAATTGCAGCAAGGCAGACGTACATTTCTGTACGACTATGTGTACGTGTGCGTGTGTTTGTGCGCTTGCAATTTAATCAGCAAAATTTCATGCACTGCGTAATCAATACTCACTCGCCTTATTGGAACTTATTGGAAGCGTCGTTATCACTGACGCATACCAAATTGCGAATATCAGCGTATTGATTGTTTTTGCATGCAGATTGCGGCCAATGTACCGATTTCAATACGAAATATTATTAAATTGAAACAAATAATAAATAGGCGCGCGTAGGCACATGCGTCATCGTGTTGTGGCAGACGCTGCTGGTGCGGTGGACGCCGCAAAACGACGACATTCACATCATTTTAATGAATTTGCCTTTTACAATTTTATTTAACTGCCTATGCGACTATATATGTATATGTGTGTGTGTGTGTGTATATGATATGACTACTACACTCATATGTAGCAGTATATGTTTGTATGTGTCTATATGTATTTGTAACTATGGAAATGTCTGTATGTGATATGAAAAATGTATCAAAAAGTAGGAAGTGCTTGCACGCTAGGCGGAAAAACAGCGCCGCGCACACGCACCTAATTACGAAGGCGCCGCCTATTTAAGGTTGTGTGTATGGGTGTGTGTGTCTGTCAATTGCCGCACATAAATTAATTGAGTGGAAAAATAATTGAAACGCACAACAATAAACTGTTTAAAATGTTTATTAGTCTGGTATTGTAAATAGTTCAATTATGCGCGCTTGCTTTCGTTGTGAATTGTAAGTGATCAATTATTTTTATTACTTTTTTTTATAATTTACGTAGTTTACATATAATGATTGAAATTAAGACATTAAGATAATTATGAAAATGCGTTTTATTTCATTGTCTTTGGATATTGTACTCTGTTTTCTTGTTTTTATTTGTATTATTTTAGTTTCATTAATTTTTTATTCATTTTTTTTTAATAAATATGTATATACATTTTTTATATACTATATATTAAATATATAGTATATAAATATATATGTATATATATATTTTTATAAAAAAAATTTATTATAAAACTTTTTTATGAAACAAATTTTTTTTATGAAAATAATTATAAAAAAATGTTCTTATGAAGAAAATTATAAAAACTTGTCATGGGTAAATATTTTACAAAAATTATACCATTATTTTATAAAAATTATAAAAAATAATTCTACGAACTTTTTTGGTTTCGGTCGACCTGCAAATAATTTTTTTTGGTAATGTGTAAATAAAATTTACTAAAAAACATTTTTTTGTTAAAAAAGTTTTAAAATTTGTTTTTTGTTAAAAAAAAAGTTTAAAATATTTTTTTTGTTAAAAAAAGTTTAAAAAAATTTTTTTTTGTTAAACTCTTTTGTTTGTTAAAAAAAAGTTTAACATTTTTTTTTTTGGTAAAAAGAAGTTTTAAAGTTTTTTTTATCAAAACAATTAAAACTTTTTTTAACAAAAAAAAAATTAAAAAAAAAAAATGGTGCGTATTTAATTATTTTAGATGTTTTTTGTGAATTTATTTAATTATTTTTTTTAGCAAAAAAAAATTAATTATTTTTTATAATAATTTTTTTTTGTTACCAAAAAGAGGGTTTTATTATTTTAAATATTTTTTGTAAAATTATAAACAATTTACTATTCAAATAAATATAATTGCATGGCAATATTGTCTTTTAAGAATATATTTCGCGTGTTTGAAAACTTACTTATACTACTATATTACCGTAACTTAATGTAAATAGTGCAACAAATTGAAGTCGAATAAATTGACAGCACTTACGCAGAAGAAAACAAAGCCAAAATTAATAAAAAAAAGTTTTTCAAATTTTCGCAACACAAAGCCAAAAATTAGTGTAGAAAAATGTTTAAAAATTTTCATAAGTTTTTTTACAAAAGCACAAATGAATCAGTAGGCCTGATAAAAAATTTAATTTTTTTTTGTAATAAAAATCAAATTTATTAAATATTTTTTTAAAGATAGAAACTAATAAATACCACAGATCGGATATATATATTTTTCTTATTTTATTTTTTCTATAATTTTTATAATTTTTTTCTATTTTAGCATTAGTTACAAAAAAAGTATCTTTAAAAAAATTAGCAAACACAGTTCTTATAATTATAATAAGAATAATATTAAATATAAAAAACAGTTTTATGTTTTCTATTTTTGTATTTATTTTAAAATATTATTTTCTCATTTTACATAATTTTTCTCAAAAAATGTTTACTTGGTTAATAAAATTGCACTGTTTCGTAAGCATCATTTACGTGAGCACTTCATTTGTGGTAATCATAATATCAATACAAATATTAAGGCGTGCTTGGTATGCTAATGTCGACAGTAAACAAGGAAATGATATACGAAAATCATATCACACACAAAGCATACGTCAGCATATGCTAAGAACATACGTACATATTTGTATGTTTTGTAACTTGTGTCATAATCTATGCTCCTGACGTCAAAAAAGTTGGCTGTTGCTGTTTTCATAATTTTTTATTTATTTATTTTTTTAATATTTCTTTTTATTTAAATTTTTTTTATTTTTTTATTTATTTAATTTTTTTTTATTTATGTACATATTTAATTTTTTATTTATTAAATTCTCTTTTTTAATTTTTATTTATTTAATTTTTTTCTTTTTTTCCAAAATTTTTCACGCCCTTAAGTTAACAAGCATAACTATGAGCAGTGGCATTAGCGTTGGCAAATAATTTTCGGTTATTTTACAATTACAGCTCGTATTTTTCTACGACGCAATAACTCACTAATTTATTTTGGGAACTTCGAAAAGTAAGCGCTATCACTAAATAAGAACGCAGAAGCTTACACATACTTGTAATCGCATGCAAATAATATACACACATATGCATACCACTACACACATACACAGCTGTATGTATGCGTGCAAGCCACCACGAGCAGCTGATATGACAGGACGTTAATGTTGACTTATGGTCTGTAGAGCTTCCTGCAAATGTTGCTGGCACACATAACAGCAAACGGCGGTCATAAATTCATAAAAATCATATTATTGTTCCCAACCGCCTTTGGTTATTGTGACAGATTATAATAACAAAAGCAACAAATAAATGCAAAAACAACATTTGTTGAATGATAAAAGCGCCAAGCATAGTCTCTTACTCTACTACGAGTTTATCTTATCGTGGCAGTTGATATGAGGGTAGCATAAAATGCGCACTGTATGGGTGTTGGGTGTGTAAGTGTGTGTGTCATTGTTTTCCATGCTTATATTTGCTCACATTTTAGTTTGTTATCAAGCGATAATAGTCACCTGCTAACTGCTGACTGCTGCGCGCCTGTTACACACACTGAAAAACTTATCGACTAAAGTTCGACCATAAACTTAACTTGGCACTTAGTACCTGGAAACGTAAAGAGATTAGAAGTATTTAGGTTTTCAGGCAGTAACTTGTGATGGGAGATAAACCAAAATGCAGCTGATATTATTTTCTATTTTTGGCATAGGAAGTGTATAGTTTGAAGATAAAAAGGGTGCCTTTTGAGCATGACTAAAAATGCATAAAAATGTTTCATAATTTTTGAATAAAAAATATTAATTTTAAAAATATATTGTCTACTTTTTCTTAACTAAACAATTTACACAATAAAAAAATATAAATTGGCGCATAAAATTTACTTAAATCGAAGAAGAAACCTAAAAAAAAAAAAATGAAAAAAATATCAAAATAAAAATTTAAAAAAAAATCGAAAAATATATTGCATACATTTTGGCGCCAAAACGATTTATTCACTAAAAACAATATAATTGTATAACATAATCGACCTAAATCGAAGAAGAAGAACAAAAACCGACATAGTAAGAAATTGAAAAAAGACATTTTAAAATAAATAGTATACATTTCGGCGCCTAAAAAATGTATCGACTAAAAAATTGTTTTGAAAAAAAATTGTTTTTTATTGTTTTCAATACGTACATATACATATTTATTTTTTATTTTTTTTTTCTAGTTTTACTTCCCCCAAAACATTTTTTTCAATAACATTTTAAATGATTATTAGCTCAAAAATTCTGGTTGAATATAAAAAAAAAATTCTGAATAATTTTTTCTGACTAAAACTATAACAAATATCAGTATTCTACTTTGCAGTAGTTCCGAAAGAAAATTATTTTATTTTTTAATAATAAACAAATAAAAGTTACTGCCTACATTTTGGCAGTTTCTGAGGTGCAAGAAACAAAAAAAAATCAAAAATTCTGCCAAAATTTAATTGAACATAATTTTTGCGCAATTTTCAGATCTTTGTTAAAAAAAAATATTGCGATTAATAAAGATTTAGGTAATTTCATTCCAAAATATACTTAAACATAATTTTCAAAAAATTTCCATTTTTTTTTTTTCGAAAAAAAAAATTAGTATAGATTTAAATAATTTCATTGAATTTCATATAAATACATATGCATATTCAGCATGTGAGGAAGAAAATAAAAAGTTGTTGCCTACATGTTGGCGCATGTCATATGAAACAAACAAAGCAGCATGCATACTATTTAAAGGGAATTTTTATAAATTTACTTTTTGAAAAATATATGTACTGTTTTTTGTGACAAATACAATTTTTAGAGCAACCTAATAAGTTTTACAGCATTCAATTCAATATATAAAGTATAATCAAACAAATCGTTGCCTACATTTTGGCGCATTGCCAAAATCTGCACAATATGGTTGCCTAATAATGAAAACTTCCAAAATCTGCGAAAATCAATTTTGTTTCTTAAAGTAAAACATTCCTAAACTGCACCCTGTATGACATCATTTACTCTTTAAAATGATTTAAGTAGCGCAAAAACGTGTTGTTTGTCCGTAGCGCGTGAGTGACAGCTGAAGAAATTTATAAAAATTCAATTGGCAACAAGAAAGTTATTGCGAAATTCGGTATTGATAAGAACTTGAGGTTCAATTTCCGCCCCAGGCCACAAAAAGAGGTGGACTTCACACTTTAGACAAAAAGTTAGCATTGACAAAATAAAATAGCTACTTATTTGAAATGACATTACTGACCTAGAGACTTCAGCTAGAAAATTGTAATAAAACTTTATTAACCTAGAGATCTAACTAGAGTATTATAGAAGATCTTCAAAAGCAGCTGTTGAGTTTTTGGCGAGAAATTGTGAGTGTTTGAGCTTAGAGTGGTAAAATATTTTGTATACAAAAAATTTCATTAACAACAAAATTTAGCCTAAACATTTTTTATTTTGAAAATACACAGTGTTCAACCTAGTATAGAAACTTATGCTCACATTTAAGTAAAATAAACAAATAAAGCACAAGTTTCTCAGAAGTTTAGACACACACAGAAGTAACAAGTAGCCAAACAAATTTATGCAAAATACTTAGAATCTTTATCAGAAACATTTTTCTTAGAAGATATAAAGAAGTTAAGAAGTCTTGTTTATCGAAGTAAAAATTATGCAGAATAAATTAATATTAAGTAGGCAATAAATTAGGAGCTTCAATACAGCAGCGTCACAAATTTAACTAGATAAAAAAAATAAATTAATTTA
Organism: Bactrocera tryoni; assembly: GCF_016617805.1. Lineage (NCBI taxonomy): Eukaryota > Metazoa > Arthropoda > Insecta > Diptera > Tephritidae > Bactrocera > Bactrocera tryoni. Next base: position 17,097,984 of record NC_052502.1, read on the forward strand.
GCTGTAGTGTGTATGACTGAGACATATTGCGCTAATTTCAATGTGGCGAGGAGAAAAAACTTAAAGCGCCGGCGCTTATGACTAGACAAATAATATATAATTGTCAACACATTTTGTAAATTAATGGGTAATAAAATAATAAATATTAGCAATAAAGCTTAAGTAGCTTTTTAGAGAAGGTGTTAAAAGATTATAGAGAAGGTGTTACAAGTTCAATTTGTTATAAAATTATTTGGGTTGAACTGAGTCAAATATATTGACGGAAAATATGCTAATTAACATTTTCCAAATATTTTTTTATATATTTATTAATAATATTTCATTTTAATTAATAATAATAATAATTTTTTTAATATTGTTAATTATTTGCTGTGTACTTTCGACTTTGAACTTGTGGAACACAAATCAAGTCATTATGATAGTTTATAAAGAGGAGCAGAATTACAGATGAGTGATATTTGTGAACGAAAGGAGTATGTTTCTTTTCAAATACTTTCGATTCGAAGTTTTTAGTATATAATAATGAAAAATCTGCAGTATTGATATAAAATATTGCAAAAACGCAAACAACATAATCTTTGTAGCCTAAAAATGTTGAAGTATAAATCAAAAAAAGGTAGAAGGTGCACCAGCAGGTCATTGCACTCCGTTAATTGCCTAATAAATGATTTTTATCGGAACGTAATTCCATTGCATTTGTAAGCCTTTCAATAGAAGTGGTAAAATATTAACGATAAAACTTGCTAAATTAGGCTAGACGAGAGAAAAAATGCTCACTCATTTGGATAATAAAAATATTTCAAATTAATAAAAGCGCAGCAACACAATTATAGGTAAACAAATTTCCTAAAAAAAAATTATTTATAACACAAATTGCATATATGCCTCAATAAAAAAATATATAAATAAATACCTTCCCATAAAAAACGCTCATAAAATTTCTCGTTATAAACTTGATTCAGTACAATGCAGCAAACTTGTTATGCTACCGGCTATAAGAAACCTTAGCGCTAACCGTTAGCTATGCAGCATTAGCATTCTTTGTCAGCAACAATAATAATTTTCATTATTTCGAATTTCAAATATTTTTTCTATTTGCCCATTTTTGCATTTGTACCGGTCCCCTTTTATTTTTTCTTTATTTGTTATGCTACTTTGCATTTTGCTATTCTAAATACCACCGTTAGAATTAGCGAACAATGCTATTCATAGTTTCATTTACCACAAAATGCTAATTGGAATTCTCTCCTTTGGCTTCGCTCTTTGCAGATGACACTGTGCAACGTAATGGTAGCAGAGTTGGTCAACAAATACGTAACCCTAGATATTATCAGCAACAACAACAGCAACAGAATAGTAGCAATACACAATTAAATGCGAAAACTGATTCATCCGATTCGGGTATTTCTACAAATGGACGTCATCAGCAACATCATCATCATCATGCGCATCGGCAACAGCCACAGCAACATAATCAGAAACAGCGTAAAACGCGTTTGAACAGTAAACGACAAGATAATAATACAACAACAATGACAACAACACCGAAGCGTACAACCGAATATACGGTTGATGATTGGTTGGGTCGTGAAATGGTTTACTGTTACGGTCATCGGTATATATCTTCATGCGCCGAAGGTGAGTCCCATAAACTTAAAAATAGTTTTCATAGAGGATATTATTATATTTAGAATAGTGCTGACGTATGAAGAATAGCACTAAAGTAAACTCAGTTGCTTCAACAGCGTAGAGTTTGAGAACTCTTTAATGTGTAAGATGAGTGGGTTTGATAGCAATTAGTGTAAGCTATTTGGTGCTGCGTCTCCACAATAACTTTATTTAGTATTTAAACAAATTAATTGCTCAAATTTCAAAATCTGTTAGAAAGCATGCACAAAACATTTAACACTCAAATTTTCGACTAGAAAATTTTTGGGTGAAAAACTTTTCCCTCAATTTTTTTCACTGCAGTTATTTTGTAGTTTTTAAAATGTGTTAAAAAAATCATACACAAAAAATTTAACACTCAAATTTTCCACTCGAAAGTTTTCTACTCAAAAAATGTTCACTAAATTTTTTTCAGTGAAGTTATTTTGTAATTTTCAAAATGTCTTAAAAAGCATGCACAAAAAAATTATCACTCAAATTTTCCACTCGAAAATTTTTTGCTTAAAAAGCTTTAACTCAATTTTTTTTTTCACTGACGTTATTTTGTAATTTTAAAAATGTGTTAAAAAGCATGCCCAAAAATTTTTTTCACTCGAAAATTTTCACTCGAAATTTTTTACTCAACTTTTTTTCCCTGAAGTAATTATGTAATTTTTAAAATGTGCTATAAAAAGCATGCACAAAAAATTTAACACTCAAATTTTCCACTCGAAATTTTTTTGCTCAAAATATTTTAACTAAATTTTTTCTTGCTCAAGTTATTTCCACATGTTTCTTCAATTGTTAGAAACTAAATATTATAAATATTAATACAGAAAGTATGGTTCTTTCAACTGATACAGCAGTTGAGTATAACTTAAAATAATTTTGTGACTGAGATTGCGTGGGATGGGAATGTATGCTAAATTTATAGCAAAAGTTACTAGCAAATCACGTAGGAGCAGTTGTTTTTAAATATAAATGCAGTTACAAAAAAATTTATTGAGTGAGTTTTTCACTCAAATTTTTTTACACTCAAAATTTTTACCCGATTTTTTTTACTTGCGTTTTTAACCCACTTTTCGGCTCAGCCAGAAAAAATATTCATAAAGAACTACAATGTACCGTATTTTCATATATCTCATAAAATCTCTCATATCACAAAAAACAATTATTCTAAACTTCTTTCCGTAAAATAAAATTAATAATATCTATATGTCAATAAATTCATATGAAAATATGCATACTCAAGTTTCAACGTTTGAAATTTTGAACTGTAAATTGTTTGTTGCAATAAACATCAAGTGTGATGAGAAAAGCAGCACTCCAGTGAGTTCATATTTAGAAAACGTCTCATAGCGTCATGTGTGTGGAGAAAAGTGATTTTGTTAATGTAGCATTAAATATCGATATGATGACTCACATAAAAATGTAAAAAGAGTAAACAAATAAATTCCACAGCAACAAAATTACCGCTATAATTTCATCTAAGGCAAGATTTGGCTGCAGCTGCAGTCGTTTTACACAGCAACAACATTTTATTGCTCCGAATTTTCTTTCAAAACTACTTATTTACAAAGCTTATAGTCTGTTGTAAAATAGATATGTTTATCTGTGTACTTTGCTTATTTCGTTTATGACGTGCCAAGGCAATAAAACATGCCTGGAATCGAAATGGTATAGCTTTCAACGGCAGTGCCATTAAGGGCGTACAAAGAAAGATTTTTTTTCCAAAACTCAAAAGAATCTGCAGATCAAAAGCGTTGCGGGAAATAAGTGTGAAATATTGCTCAAATATTTGAAAATCGCTCTGGCAGGCAATTAAGTGCGCATATTTGTATAAAAGCAAAATATTTTTAATTTCGAAATTTTATGAAATTATTAGAAATAAGCGAAAATGTGCGAAAAACATTAAACGTTGAAAGGAAAATGCTTATAGGCAGTTAAAAGCATTTGCATACTCTTTGAAACACATTAAAGCGAAATGTTCCACATACGCAGTGGCACACACTTCGCCTCACGCCAAGGCGAGACGCACTCATAGTTTTAAATAAAAAAAAAGAAAACTGACTGACTCAATAATGGCTAACACTTGTTTTTTATCTATTGTTGTCGCAACAGTCTGCAATAAGTATACAATTATTTTTTTAATTGACTTTAAAGGCTTGGCCTGTGAGTGTTCACACTTAAGTATGATAGAAATCTACATACAATCACATCTCCGCCCAGCCTTTAGGTGCACATGTCCTAAACACGCAACACAACCCGCCAGATTAGCTATAATTTTATTGCTCAATTATGTTAATGCCGCGTATGCGTCTAGCCATGGCCAAAACAAGGAAGTGTTAGCTTCACACTTCATTTTTCGTGCAAATGCTTGTTTCCAGTTTTTTCATCTTCACAACTGGCTGCCAGTTTTCACTCCCATCAGCTATTTTTTCCTCTTTTCATTTTATTTTAGTTGAATTATAGTTTTTATTTTCAAGTATGTAGTTTTATGGGAGGAGCATGGCTTTCTGGCAGCAGTCTTTCACCATTTATTTGGCATTATAATTTTTTTGTTAATTCTTTTAGTAATTTCAAAAGTTTCTCTGGCAATTTCAACTTTTTTCCTTCACTGAAACTTATTGCCTGCGCATAAGCCATGAGTTCAGCGTACTTGTGCACATGGGAAACTCGTTTGGCTGCTCACACGCATGTGTTGAAGCAGTTAGCAAACTCGAGTAGCTAGTTTGAAGTGGCTTTAATTGATATCAAATTGAGTTATAATTAATTCAAAATTCGTGCCAAACATAAAGATGATAAAAATGCTAATAAGGAAGCTGGAACTCATTATAGTTTTTTTTGGTTAATTTTTGGTTTAAGTTTTACGTGATTAATTTAATTGTATTTATTTAAAGTTGTGTATTTGTGAGGCTGACATTATAATTTTTATTTGTCTTCTGATGAGTTAATAATATATTGTGTTGGAGCAGTTTTTTCGAGTCTGTGTGTTTGAAGAATGAAGTATAAACTTCGTTTGGTTACAAAACAGCTAAAAATTACTTAAATAATAAAAAAATACTTTTAAAAATGTTATATAATTTTATGGTTAATAATGGTTTCTCATATATTTAACAAAACCATTTGATAAAAAAATTATAATTTTTAAATATTAATAATATATAATTTTTTTAATTAATTTTTTATTTTTTCATATTGCTTATATTCAAATATAATGCAAATAACTTTAAAAATAAAATATTTTTTTAAATTAATTTAAAGAAGAAAACAAAAAAAAATTAAACAAGTTTTTAATTAATATAAAAAGAAAAAATATCAATTAATTTTTTTGTCAAAACGAAACATCAAAAATATTATTTTATAAATTTTGCATAATATAAGATGAATAATTTCCGATACTTCACAAAAAATTAAAATTTTACATAATAAATTACAATTTTTTAATTTAATTTTATTTTATTTTTATTCAATTATCTCAAAAAAAATTATTATTCAAATTTTATTTTTTTCTTGTTTTTTTTAATTTTTTTTTAAATTTTTTTTATTTAGTTTAAATTTTTCCTTTAAGAAAAATAATTTCGAGCCGAATTTTTGCCAAAAAAAATCATAAGTAAATTTGAAATATTAAAAAAGTATTATTTTATATTAGCAAAAAAAAACAAATAATAACAAAAATCAGATAATAAATCAGAAAAATACTTATAAGCCCCAAAAACAACAAAAACGTTTGGTAAAAAATGTTAAGTAAATTCCAAGTAATAAAAAATATTTATCCGCAGCTGACGATAGAAAAACTAGTGGAATGTTTAAATAAAATAAAATTATTTTAATAAAAAACAAGAAAAAACGTTAACTTCGGCTGCATCGAAGCTAATAATGCCTTCACAGGTGCATTTCTTTTAGTAACTATGTGTCCAACAACAAAAAAATTTAATAAACAATTAAAAACACAAAATTGAGAAAAACTTTCAAAATTGATTAAAAAAGATAAAAAAAATCATAGTTGAGTGCTTAAACACGATCAAAAAATTAAAAAAAAAAAATTAGAAAAAAAAAATTAGAAAAAATAAAAAAAAGTTAAAAACACATCAAAATTAAATAAAAAAAATTAATACGAAAAAAAATTAATTATTTCTAATATGCAACACTACAGGCCAAGATTATAAAAATTATATAAAAATTAATTAATAATCAGTTCGAAAAATAAATAAAATGAAATAGCAAAATCAATAAAAAAAAGTTAGCAAATTGTGGTATAAAATAATATAATTTTTATCATTATTTTTAATTTTCATCATAAATTTTTAATAATTAATTAAATACAAATCAATTTAGATATAAATTTAACTTAATTTCTTTAAATTTACTATTTTTGTTTTGCTAAAAACTCATTTTAACGCTTCAGAAAAGTAATATAGATGACAAATAAAACAAAAATGTCTATAATAAAATAAATAAAAAGTAATAATAAAATGAATTAACAAAAAAATTAGAAAAAAAATAATATAGTTGATTTTCTTTACAAATTTGTAAATTTAATATAATACCAATATATTTATTTAATATATTTTGTTCTCATTTTGGGATTTTTTTTAAATTAAAACTCATTCAATTCTCAAAAAATCTAAAATTTATACTAGATAACTTTTCATACAAATACAAGTGCTATAAAAAAAAGTATTTTTTCTCAAAAATTCAAATGTACATTTTTTTAAACCTTCGAACCCTCAATAGCAATACGCGTCACTACCACTAAAAAACTTATGAGCTTTGACAATTTGTCACAGACCATAAGCCCACAAACCACAAACGGCAAAACCACAGCAGAAAAATATTTTTGCATTTCAAAAATCACAAAGCGCGTTAAATGCACGTCTAGTCATGCGAAACCGGAATGGGTTGGTGGTCCGGTTATGCGCATCATTTAGCAGCCAATTGCGGCGTCAGCAGCATATTTTGACATTTGACTCCGCTTAGCTTGGCGCTGTAAGCTGCAGACAGGGCGTGGAACTTCAGCTTACGCTTGCGCACTTTTATTTATTTTAATAATATCAAGAAATAGTTGTTTGGATACAATAAAATAATTTGTTTAGATGCAATAAATTGCTTAGATATTGCCTTTGAAATGGCATATAAATAAAGTTATGGTCATCTTCAGAGCGAAGTCAGCGCACGACTGTATTTCCAGCGAAACTTTTTATCTTCCAAAAACTCGTGCATATCACTTTCAGCTGCTTCACTTTGCATTTTTAAAATAAATATGAACTAATAATGATATTAATAATTACAATTAGTAAGATTTATTTCTTGAGAAAGAATCACTACTCGCACTGCTGTCACCGTCACATTCACCGACTTCGTCATATGCCAAATGTGTGTTGATAGCTTTGGCATGATTTCCTGTATGTTGTTGTTGTTTGCATATTTCAGTTTCAATTTCAAGTGGCCATATAAATCGTGGCTCGCACAAACTGTTTATATAGATATTATCGTGCTGTTCTACGATGACTAATATTTAGCATTCCTTGCCTGTGCAAAAAACCAATCATAGAGGAAAAAACAATCATAAAGGAAAAAACAATCACAAAGGAAAAAACAAAAAAAAAAATAAGTAAATAAATAATGAATACTTAAAAACAACAAAAAGGTGTATAAATAGTACTGAAGAATTGTAAAAATATGAAATTCGTAAGCACCTTTGTTTTTAGCCAAATTAAGTAATTTACGTTTGCTGACTCACGCGATTCCCAGAGCCGGTTGCTTTATGAGTTGATAAAGGCAAACCTTTTTTTTCTACCTTTTCTTTTAAGCATACTTTGCGTGCTAGTAATTATCAGTATTTTTGAAAATATTATGGAAAGTTTTTGGGTAGAATGAGGCAGACATTTTTTAGTAATTTGAATATTAAAAAAAATTAATTGTAATTTGTCTTGTTTTATTTTGGAATATTATTACTATAATTTCTAATATTATGGAAAGTTTTTGAAAGCTAGAGATAATATTATCTTATGAATATTAATACTTTTTTAATATTATAGAAATTTTTTGAAAGTCAGAAATAAATTTTTTTCGTAATTTGAATATTTATAAAAAAAAATTAATTTAATTTAGTTTCTATAGAAGTACTAAGAACTGCCACGCCCTTTTCAAAAATCTCTATTTTTTCTCACGAATTTTTCTGTAAAAAGCTATGGTTTTAGAAAGTATATCAAAATGAAGTGCTTACATAGGCGTAAATAAAAGTGACGCCCTCTAACAGCGCTGTTCATTTTACATATTTATGATAAATGCGAACATTCTGTTGCTGCTAACGAATATGGATTACAGCACAGAGCAGTATAATATGAATATACTGGCTATAAATGAAAAAATATGTGTCACGCCCATTTTATGAGAAACTCTATTTTTCCTCACGAACTCTTTTCTTAAAATCCATGACTTTATAGTATTAAAGAAAGGATATTAAAATCAACTGCTATTACTTACATAGGCGTAAATAACAGCGAGGCCTTCATAACAGCGCTGTTCTTTACATCCTGAATATAAAGGCACTGTTGCTGCTAACGTATATGGATTACAGCAGATCAAAAACTTATACGGAAATGCGTATTTATATTTAAAATCCACATACATTTCTGCTGCCTATCACAATATTTTCTGATTTGTTCTATTTTCGCACGCAAATACCATAACTATAGACTTGAGTAAATAATTACGTGAATTCGTCGGACCACTTTAAATATTTTGTTTACTAAAAAGCCATGACATGCAAACTTACATATAAACTAACATACGTATGTATGTATATATATGTATATGCTGTGTATGCATTTGTTTTGTGTTGTCATTTTGCGTTGCAATTTAAAATTAGTATTTACTCGCTTGTTTTGAAATAATTTGAGTGATAAGAATTTCGTTCGTCGTAGCGGACAAATCGATTTTTGAAAAATATTTTTAGCGGGATTAGCAATTATAAGTTCGTGAATGTATTTGTTTACATTTGTTGCGAAATTTTTGCACACACTCTGCTTGGATTAGGTAACATTAAACACTTTTGCGTTAATTATATTATTTATTTTTTTTTTTTGGATTTTTTAAATTTTTTCCATTGAAGTCTCAGTAAAATTTTAAAACATTTTTAAACTAAATTTTGATTACTTAATTATTAATTTTTTGAATACTCCATAATGCATCAAGCAATTAGACTATTTTATTGCATCACACGGCATCTCTAATTTACAGTTTTATGTTCTGTTTGCTTTGTTATTGAGTGTGTGTGTATTTTTAAAACTGTGAATTGTTTAAAAGGCGATAAGCGTAGTATAACACTAAATTATTTGCATTATTTAAGACACTTCACTTTCTTTACACTTGAATTACGAAAGTCAATATTGATTTTTGGCTTAGTTTGCTTAGTTGTCATGTGGAGTTAGTAACTAGTTGTCAGCTTTTTCCAAGTGTTTGGTGCACAAAACTGAAAAACTAGGTCAAACTGCGAAAAATGTGCCATTTTAAGAGAGAATTGTGTTTTAGTGAAAAAATATAATAATATTAAATATGTATAACACACACATGTATAAATAAACTAAAAATAATAAATAAAAATAATTCAATTATATTAAAAGAAGTTAATAGAAAACAACTTATAACCAAAAACAACAATAATATTGGTAATTAATTTTTTTCCCAGAAAAAGTTATATATTTACGACAATTAATTTTAGAAAAGAAACAAATCTAAAACTAATCAAGAAAAATTTATTTTCTTTGCAATAACAATTATTGAAAAAAATACAATTAAATTAAAATTTAAATCACACAAAAATAAAAAAAATTGGTAATTCGAAAAAATAAATACTATTTTTTGATACCAAAAAAAATTAAATTTTTTATATAAAAAATTTTGTAAAAAAACAAATGTAAAAATAATCAAAAAAATATAATTTTATTTGCATTAACATTCATTGAAAATAATACAGTTAAATTAAAATTTAAATTACCCAAAATCAAAAAAAAAATATTTTTTTGCCCTTTTTCGTAACTGGTTAAAAAATAAAATAAAATAATAAAACAGAAAGTGAAATAAAAAAAATTGTTTTAACTAAAAAATATTTCAAACATAAAATAAATTTTTTATAAAATTTATGTAATTTTAAAATTAGAATTTTTATACATTATAATTATTAATAACAATTTCTTCATACATACATACATATTTTTTATTTTTTTATATTTGTTTTTAAATTAAAAAAAAATAATTTTTTCTATGAATAAACCTTAAATACCAAAAAACTCCCAAAAGTATTAAAAAATAACTCAACTAATTACAGTAATGCATTTTAAGGTCGAATAACGTTATATTAATTTGTCTTTAATTTTTAATTTTTTTTATAAATATATATTTCCATTTAAATATTTTTTTTATAAAACTAAATAAATATAGATAATATAAGTGGCATCATTTTTTCCAAATAAACCCCGCAAAATTCACCTTCAAGCGTTCTGTATTTGCTTCAGCCACCCTCAAATATTTACATATATGCTCATGTACAATACAAAACAATGTATATATCCATATATGTGTCTTTCTACGTATCTATGTTAACAGAAAATCTGCTCATCCGGTGGCTATTGGTACGCACGCATTCAGGCAGTGAGTGCAATTTGCTTTGACTTCATTCTACTTGGCGTTTTTTCTTGCCCTAAGCTGTCTGTTTGTTTGTGTTGTTGCTTGTGTTGTTTTTTAAACAGAGATTTCCTGCAATTTTCCCATTTATTGCCGCACACGACCGCCCATGCAAATAGCTTTCAAGCAGTAAAAAACACAAGCAATGGAGATGCGTTCATCCGCAAGTATGTGTGCATGTGCGTATGTGTCTTGCAAATATTTCAACAGTAAATCTCTTAAAATGTGCTTTTAGAGACAAAGTAGGAAAATAGAAAATGTTTAGGCTTTTTGAAATAATTGAGGTTATACAAAGTATATATATTTCATTTTTTATCAATTTAAAATTAAAAAAAAAAATAAAGAAATTTTTCTCAAATTTTATTGAACATTTAATTTCCGCATAATAAATAATTTTTTTTATCAAATTTTATATTTCAAATTTTTGTCTTCAAACACCTCTTCGATGTCCTACAGGGCACGCACTCACTCAAATTTGTTAGCGGCAGCATTTGCCGGCCGGCCGGCTGTCAATGGTTATGCACACATTCATTTCTATAGACCAGCCAGCCAGTCGCTGCAATATTTGCAGTCTAAATATACCATGCAATAAAAACTACAACAACAAAGCAACCATAGATACAGTACAATATATCCATATAAACACACTTGCACATACATACTTGTAAGCAGCTAAGCACCTAAGTAAATCATTACTTTTTTCCACATCTATTATTGCACTTTATCTTCGTCTGTGTCTGTCCGCCTGCCTGTCTGCCTGTTCGCTTGCAGTTCTGTCTATTTTTAACACAATTTTGCTGTAATTGTGCAAGTCGTTGACTTCGTATTCGCTTTAGTTGACTCTAACGGCGACTACTTCGACGTCCGCTGCTGCATTATCATTGGGGTCACGTGGGCCCTAACCCCCATTTGGGTATTTAGTAGGCTCATAGAAACGATGTTAGCAGCTTAACTTTATCGTAGACACTGAGGTCGTACGGTGAACGCCGAGCAGCGGCCTATAAGCGGTTGTCGAGATATTGTTTGTAGCTCATTCGCAGTTTTTTACAGTTGGCATGATTTGAATTTTTTTTTTATTTTTTTATATTTTTTAGCAATTTTAGAATTAAAAATATATACACAAATTTTTATTTTCAGTGAATATAATTGAAAAAATTCTATAACAAAAAAACTGTTTTCAAAACTAAAAATTTAAAACTTAAAAATTTTTTTCAAATCCAAAAATTTTATGTTTAAAAATCTTTTTCAAAAGTCAAAATTTGTTTGACACTAAATTTCGACAAATTGTTTCAAACAAAACAAAAATTAAGGCTAAACTTCTTTAATTTTTTCTATTTTCAAAACTTTCAAAATTTATCTCAATTTCTAACCAAATACTTTCCATTTTCGTTTTGGAAGTTTTATCTCCATTTATATTGAAATATTTTGCTTTTTCTTGAAGAATTTGGCTAAAATTTTTTACCAAATATTTTGTTAGTTTCTTCGAACAATTTCGTTACAATCTATAACCAAATATTTTCCAATTTCGTTTTAGAAAATTTATCAGAATTTATAATCATAAATTCTCCTTTTTTTCTGAAAAAATTAGCTACAACTTATAACCAAATATTTTATCTTTTTCACAAAAATTCGAGTCAATTTATAATCAAGTATTTTTGAATTTTATTTTTCGAAAAATTTCGCTCATTTATAACCTTAAAAATGAAGTAGTTCTAAAAAAAGTTTCGAAACCAAACATTGCATATCAAAAGTATTAAGAATTTCAAATATCAAATGGAAATTAAAATCACAATGCAATAAATTCCACCTTTTTGTTACTCATTTCACTTTAGGTAGCTCGAAATTATTCCAGTACCATTAACAAATTAATAACTGCAACTAACCAATTGAACTTTATTATTTATTATCAATTAAATTAACTTCAAAGCTTTCGCTTTTAATATTATTTCATATTTATACGAGTCGGGTAATAAATAAAAATCACAAAAATAATATAAAATCGAAAATGAAATCGAAAATCAATGCCCTTTGTTGTTATGACTCATAACCGCTAGACTCATAAATACACAAGGCCTGGCATTTATATGCTTTGATGCTTACTTTGAAGTGGCAATAGTGATTAATCAGTAGAAATCGCATACAAATTGTGGCAATTTAAGTATCAAAAGTCGCATCATTTGTTAATTGCGATGGTATTGCTTTGAATTTTCGAATGAATCAGCGGTCATTTTATAAGAATAGGCATTTGAATGTTTTTGTTTTAGAGAAGATTTTTCTAAATTTATTCAAAAGCTGTGAACAGTTTGTAACGCAAATATATAAATATTTGGACACACAATAAGGTGACTAAAAGCTGAAAAGAAAATATTTAACAGCGCTTAGAATAATAGTTTGTTAAGCGCCTTGTTGTAGGCAATACTTTTTGTATAATATTTGTTAATTATATGATGCATCATCATCATCATCAAATATTTTATTAAAGGTTTCTCGCTATATAACCAATTATTTAAGCAAATTTAGGCATTGCTTATAATATATGCTGCAAATAAGTGAGAAATGAAAATCACAAAATGTGGCCTACATTTAGGATAATGTTGATATAATTCGAGAAATGTTAAAAAGTAATAGGAATAAATGTCATCATAATAAATTTATAAACAAATTATTTATTTTAGGAATTAAAAATAAACAAAAACAAATAAAAAATATTTTTGCGCCAATAACTGTGCTATATATAAAAATATATATATATCTTATATTTTTTATTTTTCCGGATCTTTTAAACAGCAAACGTCATTTGCTAAAACTCAATAAAAATATATTTAATAATTCCTTTCATGCTCTTTCTGCTAACAAATCTTTCTGTTAATTTTTTCGCCTAAAACTGTGCTAAAGGATCTTATTCCAGACGATTTTTTACGATTTCAAACATTTATTTTCATGAAAATATGTTTATGAAGATTTTGTACAAAAATTGTATGCTAATTAGTTGGCCATTTTCAACAAAAATAAATCGTTTAGTAACAAACAGTGATATTCAAAAAAAACGTTGCCTACATTTCGGAGCACAAATAATCGATACTATGTGAATCTAATGACCAGCAATCAAATTTTAACTAGTAATGTAGTAAATGCTCTAAAACTAATACAAATTACGTTTCGAAATACAAAATTCACTGATTTTAAGCCATATTTTGAACTAAGATCCAACGAACTTTTGATAAGCCATTATTTCAAACACATTTTAATGTGCAAAATTTGAGAAAAAAAAACGAAAATTCACGTTGACAAATTTGCATTCTGATGCGCTAATCAGATAATTAAGACAAGTAATACAGGAAAGCAGACAGAAGCAACAAAAAAAACCTATATGATTATCTCAAATTTTCATTAACTTTCAGTAACGCGTAATTAGCAGCAGATTATATAGTCAGATACCCAGGAATAGATATATAATCACAATAAATCTCTCATAACATATATAAAACTGCATACTAAATACTTAAAACCGCTTATTTAAATCAAAAATCTCATAAAACCTCCAAGAGCATATAAATTAAAATGCGTAGTAGCAGCGCCTTCGAGCGAAATTTATAATTGCTCATCACTTAAATTAGCTGCTTGGGTGAAGGAGACGTCGTACAAGCTTAACTCTGTGCTCGCACACAACTTTTTCCTCCACATATTCTTGAAAGTTATAAATTCACGCCATTAAAAGGTGACACTTGACAGCATTTGCGGTTTGTTTTGTGCTTTGTTGGTGTTGCTTCAAATTTGTTTATTTTTACAATTTTTTTTTTAATTTTTACAATTTTTTTTTATTATTTTTGCATAGTTTTTAATATTTTTTTTTTGTATATTTTACTGATTTAATTTTTTTATCCTCTTTTATGGCGCAAAGCCGCTTTAGGCATGTCACAAGCGCTCGCTTGCTCAAGTGCGCGCAATTAGTGCGCGAATTACAAGCACCCAATCACACATGTGTACAATTATATGTATATGTTAGTAATTATAAATGTTTATTGCGCGCTTTTCAGTTGCTAATGAGTAATAGAGCGCATTTATTTCTAAATACAATTCGGCGTGTGCAAGTTTCGGTGAGTTTTGTCAACTTCACATGCCTAGCGTAAGTGCTCGTATATCAATTCACCGCAAGCGCTGCTCAATCAACTTACTGTGAGATAGCTGTTGAGATGAACGCTTATAATAAATCGTGCGCTAATTTTGGATAGCTAATGATATGGCAAAATTTGTATGAGTTCTTCCAGTGCGGGAATTCCCTACGACCAGTTGGGGAACCAATAACTTGGGTAATACCCAACAGTGTTTGAAGTGGTTAGAAGAAGTAAAAGAATTAAGGGGCTCATCTTTTAGTCGATTTCGGGACTTTTTTCTATTTAAAGTCACTTTAAGTACTGTTAAATATTTTTGTTTAAATTTTTTTACACTTTCTCACATGACTGTCAAAACAGCTGTTTTGACTTTTTAATAATGAGTTTAAGAAAAAAACAAACAAAATGCACAAATGTCAGCTTATTTCATTTATGAAATGTAAACTTCGTAAAGCTCGTTTCAACTGAAATGTGTACTCACTTTAGCGCCAATTAATGGTTGGCAAATATGTTGCGCATACGCCGCGTACGCCATAGTAAAGTGAATTTCAATAGAGTTTACACAGGAGTAAATTGCAGTAATATTTTAGATGGAAAATAATGATTGTAAATTAAACAAATAGCAAGCAAATATCGAAAAATGTCAAAGAAAGAAAAATAATAAAATAAAAATAAATAAATAAAAAAATAAAAAATAATAATAATAAATTATATAAAATAAAAATTATTGCATGAAAAATGAAATAAAATACATATACTATATATAAAATTTAATTTAAAAAATACTTTAAAAAATGATAAATTGCCTGCATTCAACACCTAGAAATTTTATTCAATTAAAGACGAATAACTTAACTTCGAAATCTACCTAAATTGAAGAAAAAACACTAAAAATATTTGGAAATTTTATTTAAAAAAATTATTAAATAAAAATAAAAGTCTTATAAAAAATATAAAAGTAAATAGCTATCCGCCTAAATCGAAAAAGAAAAAGTAAAAATAAATTAAATTAAAAAAAATATAAAGAATTGGCAACATTTCGGCGCTTTTTAACTTTACTCAATATAAAATTAATTGAATTTGCCCTTATTATTATTATTATCTTAAATCAAAGAAAAAAACCAAAAACTGAGTTAAAAAAGTATTACTAACAATCGACATAAACAAAAATAAAAAAAAAAACTAAAAAATAATTTTAAAAAATTATTATTGAAAAAAGTACTTATAAAAACATATATCGCCTACATTACGGCGTATGGAAAATGAAATCAATTAAATATTAATAATTGGAACCTAAACATCAACTAAAGGAAAGAAGAAAAACTAAAAGATAATTAAAAAAAAAAAAAAACAAATACAAAAAGGAATTAAAAAATAAATAAAATAGGCTATATATAGCCTACATTTTGGCGCCTAGAAAATTTATTAAATTAACTATTTACCTAAAACTCTAATTAAATGTAAGAAAAAAATTAAAAAAAAAACTAAAATATTAAATAATATAAATTATGTGATATAAAATATAAAATTTTAAAAATAAAATAGTGAAATACAAAAAAAATAAACATTTTTTTTCTAATTTTTGATAAAAGAAAAACATAAAAAATTTAAAAATATTTTTTATCAAATTAAAATAAAATAAAAATTATTTTTTTCTTTAAAAATAAATAATATGAAAAGTATAAAAATTTAAAATTTTTATAAAACTATTATTAGTATATTTTAAAAGGTTTTGTTACATAACAATTATTAAATTTGTTTTTTTTTTATATTCAATTATATGTATATTATATTTTTATACATAACAGCTAGACATTTTCTTGAGGCCTCAACACTTGTTGTTGTAAATTTATTTCATTACAACTACTTCTCAAACTTTACTAGCTTATAGCACAACATCAACCAAAAATTGAACAATTGAACTTTTTTGTAGCTTTAGACTATAATTTCTATATGCGAAAGTATTATATTATATTTATTTATATATATATATTTTTTTTATTTAATTTTCTATAAAATAATAAAAAATGTATAATTAACTCCAGTTTGACTATAAACTTTTGCGCTCTTATTTTATTTGCGCTAACTTTGCTTAACGGCTGTGTTAACCGTTATAATTGCATGACTTACACTAAGCTGCTAGGCATGTACATACATAAGTATGTATCTATGTGTATACAGTACTAAAATGTATGTATGCACATATATAAGTATGTGTATGTAGTACACGATGTTGTGCCTATGCAACTCTGTACCCATTCGTACACATATTATTATGCCCCGCTGGCGTTGCAATTACCCATTAGCACGCTCATTAAAGCGTAAAAAGCCATTCAACCAAACGCCAGCAGCCAACAGCAGAGCGGAGTGTAATAACACTTTGTAATTCAGTTTGCTATTAATTTCCGTTTTGCAAGTTTAGTGTGGCTTTTCAAAATGCTTAGAAAATACAAAAAATAAAAATAAATAAGCGCATATGCTGCAAACACAGCCATGCAATTTCACTTAAGTATATACATATGTATGTGCGTTTGTGTGTGTGTTTCTACATATGTTGCACATATGCATTTAAACATAACGTTAGCTTAAAGTTTACAAAGTGGACATACAGACATATAGTACATGGATTTTTATGTATTAATATGTGTATGTATGTGTGTCTATATAAATTATAACGCAATTAACTGGTTACCGTTACGCGGCAATTATTGCAGGCAACTTTTGACTCTTCAAATCACTTAAGTCGGCATTTAATTGCAATAACCGTTAGTTACTTGGCTAGTAAAGTGCAATAAAAGTTATTTAAGAGCGACTTGTGACATCGCGCTTTTGCACTTTACACGAATGACTTTGGATTTTTGTAATGAATTTTATTTCGGCTGCACATTTTATTGTGCGCTCTTTTGGGTTTATAGCACAGTTATGCAGCAGATGAGGCATATTTAGCAAACTACTTTATATAAAATTAAAAAAAAAAAAATTGTTAAAATAATTAATTAAAAATAATTAGCAAAATGTTTTTTTTTTTAATTAAAAATATTTCTTGAATTAAAAAAATATTTTCATATGAAATTGTTTTTTTTTTATTTTAATTTTCAATAGTAAAAAAATAAAATAAGAAATGTCATTGAAAATAAATATTTTCATTAGAAAATTGGTTTTTTGGTTTAATTCTATACATTTTTTTTTAAGAAAAAGAACTAAAATATTTTTTTTAGAAAATTTTCCTGAGAAAATTATCTTTTTGATTTTATTTAGTTTAGTTAGGAGCAGTATTTGTTCAATTAAACAATTTAAAAAAAATAACGAAGTGACTTTTTACTAATTTTAAATTTTAAAATATTTTTTTATTTAAAATAATAATTCAAAATTTATTGTTTTTTCATATATTTTTTGAAGAATTTTTTATGAAAAATTTTTTTTAAAGAAGCGTTCTAAACAAGTAATTTAAAATAATAAAAAAACAGTTTTAAATTTTAAGGTATTTGTTTTTTTATTTTAAATAATTTTTATCTCTAAGAATATACTAGAAATTTTTTTATTGCAATTTTGTTATTAAAAAATATTTTCTTCAACAAAAATTGTTAATGATTTAAATACAATTAATTAAAGATACATAATTTTTAATTTTAAAGGTTTAAATATTTATTTATTAAATACAATTATATAAAAAAAATTCAGTTTTTTCAAAATTTATTTTATTACAATTTTTTTATTAAAATTTTTTTTTAAAAAATACAATAATTTTTTTTATTAAAAAATAATTTTTATTAAATATTTAAAAAAAATGTATAGTACTTTTTTCTTATTATAATATTTTTTTTATTAAAGCAATTTTTCTCTTTTAAAATTAAAGACATACATATATATTTTTTATAACAAATTTAAAAAAAAACTCCTCCAAATATTAAGAGATTTCTTCAAGCCTTTTAACTAGTTGTCGGTTGCCTGTCATTAAAGCATTGATTTTTCCTTTGTATTTTTGGTAATAGTTGATTTATTACTTTCGATAATAAATTTTGCAAATAGACTCATTAAATATTTGCTAAGTGCCATTATCTTTCAAAACATAATGAAATCTATAGTCAACGCGAATAATTGATATTTCGCAAGTGTCATTCAACAACTACAAACAATCACCAACAACCCACGCACCATTGGTGAAGCTAAAAGCTTTTGTAAAAACAATTTAATGGAATTTTTTTAATATTTCTGGTTCAATTCAAAATAAGTTATCATTTTTGTTAATAGCTAAATTGCCAAAAATTCAGCTTGACAACCGAAATTGAGGAAAAAAGAACTTAAGATAGAACGTGAATCGACTTTTTTGATTGCAAAACAATTCCACGCACAACTCTAAAGGCGAAGTGCTGTCACAAGAGATTTTAGTACTAACTGATTTATTTGAGTGTAGAATGATGACTTACATGCAACTCAATTGCTTGCCAAAATATTTAGAAAATCATAGTTGCCAAGTGACTTAGAGATTAACTGACTGACAGATTGACTTACTTGTGAATTATAGAACTTGGAAATGATTATATAAATAATTTCAATGCTCTATTATTAAAATATCCAATTAAATCAGAAATTACATTTGCTAAATGACTGGAAATTCATCATTCAGAAAATCTGCAAATTAATTGATTTACTCATAGAAACCACACATTGATTAATCAATTTAAAAACCCAGACTAACTACCTGGACAATTTTTTTCAAATTAAATACTGATGACAAAACTTTGAAAATGTCATCAACAGACTAGTTGGACTAAAAACTTATTAAATAATTGACTACAGATGATTTTTAATAACTTAATTTTTATCACATTTACTTGCTGAGAGACTTGTCTGTAATTGTTGAAGCATTTAATGACGAATGAAACAAATGAAGAAAATAATTTATTCAGTAGTCAATGGACTAAGTGAATTTATGAATTATATTGACTTTGTAGGCACTAAATCTCGGTGCTTTTCAAGGGCGTATGTATACTCAAGAAATCAATAGCTTGCGCGAATTCAAATTCAATGATTTAGTAGTAATTTACAAAATGGCTTTATAACTAACTACCATATCTAATTAAAAGATTAAATTATTCATCTAAGCGATAAAATGACTTCATAACTAATTAGTCGCGAACAGGTACAATGAAAAATGATTTATTGTGAATAAAAAATCTTTTTACTTTGCTAAAATTTTGATTTTTAAACTAAATTATTTGACTTAACAAATTAGTCGTTATGAAATGACTTCATAACTAATTAGTCTGGAAAAAGTACATTGAAAAATGACTTATATAGATTAAAAAATTTTGTGACTTCCATAAAATTTTGACTTTGAAACTAAATTAACTGACTGCTTTACAAATTAGTCAGGCAGATATACATGTACGAAATGATTTCTTTGGATAAATTTTACACAGAAATAAATTAACCGACTAAATAGCTGAGAAATTACATAAAAGACAGACTTTGTAGCCAAAATGCTTAATCTCGAAACTAAATTGACTCCTTAACTAATCGACTAAATGTTTGAGAAATAACAAAAAACAGTAATAGACTGACTTTGAGCTAAAATGCTTGACTTCGAAACTAAATTGAGTGACTCCTTAACTAATCGACTGTAACAGTCACTCACTGCCCCTGTGACTGACCGCTTAATTAACGTAGCGTGTAAATGCCGGTCGCCGCAACTAGTTTATCACTAAGTCAGGCACATTTAACCGGCAACAAGTGCACCACTTGTCATCGGCAATGTGTGCGAATTTTAGGTTTATTGTTACTTGGGCATAAAACACCATTACGACTTGTTCTTATGCTCCTCAACTATTGTATAGAAACCGGCTTCATTCAAATCAATCATTCACACTTTATGCCGACATCAAAAACGACAAACTTAGTAACTGGCAACAATAAAAAATCACAATAAAAACGCTAACAAAATGCGCTCAAACAGAAACGTGTTCACTTCAAACGCAAAAAAAAACAAGTATAAAATTAAGAAAAACGCGAGAAAAAATCAAGAACAACAAGTAACTCGTGTTAGTGGCAATTGAAGTAGGAAAAAATTGAACCTTGAAAATGCCGGCACTTTTTTATACGTATTATTGGCAAACTTATGCGGCTCACGAGCAGACACGAACACACACACACACATGCAGAGTTGAAAAAGTACAATTGTGTGTATGTTAGATCTAGTTATAAGTGTGTTTCGAGCACTTTACAAGTTAGTGGCCGCGTTATGTTTCGCGTGCTGCCCGCAACTACCTGCTTCTGCTTGATGTGTGTGATATCTGCACTTCAGTAAGCGTGTATTTCTAGGCATGAATAAGCAGGTCGTCAAACAAGTAGCTGCCGTATGTGCGCCGCGCATGCTTGTATGCTTTGCTTTTGTTTTACTTTAATTTCCATGTGCCTGTTAAACGGCTATTAAGTGGAGTGAAATATACTTTTGAACTAGTTACAATTGATTTTGCATGTCTGGCGGATGCAAACAAAGAAGCTAACAGCATTTATGCGCCCATTCTCACATGCATATACATACATATATGTTTCGCTGTGTACATATTTATGTCAATATGTCGTGCATTTGCAGCTCAATTGTGACAATGCTTTATTTGGTCTCATTTTTGCTGTGCTGTGCTAATTTATTGAACAGCAGCAGCATAGTTGATTTGATTTTCATGCTTTGGCGATGCAATAAATAAACACAAACGCATTCATAAAAATATATATAATTTAAGATATATACATATTGTTATATTGGTTTGAGTTTTTGGAAACTGTGTTTCTGTGTCACTATTTGTTTATGAATATTTGTGCGACTTTTTGTGCTACAAGCAGTAACAATACACACATAACTAAATACAATAGTACAAAAGCAATGAATAATACCCCTCACAGGTGTATTGCTTATAGCGTAAAATGTTATAAAAATAACTTTATTTTGATTTTTGCCAATCAGTTTGTATGGCAGCTATATGCTATAATGGACCGATCTGCACAATACATGCAGAGATTACAGCGCAGCTTTAAATAATATTCCGTGCCAAATTTTGTCAAGATATCTTGCTAAATAAACAAGTTTTCCACACAAGCATTTAATTTTGATAGGTGAGTTTGTATGACAGCTTTATTTTATAGTGGTTCGATCTGAGCAATTTCTTCAGTGATTGTACCATTAGCTTAGGTAGTAATCCACGGGAAATCTCGTGAAGATATTTTATTAAATAAAAAAGTTTTCCATACATGTACGCCATTTTGATAGTATAGTTTGTATGGCAGCTATGTGTTGTAGTCAACCGATATTGGTGAATCCGACAAATAAGCAGCTTCTTGGGGAGAAAATAATGTATGCAAAATTTCAGATTGATATCTCAAAAACTAAAAGACTAGTTGGCGTATATACCGGTAGATGGTCGATTTTAGGTAAATCGACTCAGCGCTTCATGCTGATTATATGCTTTATAGTATCTCCGATATTTTCTTCGTAGTGTTACAAACTTAATATACACTATTCAGGGTATAATCACACATCTACATCGATAAATTCATACATATATGTATTTATATATATACTCATACATGTAAGTTACTCATACGCACTGACGCTCATTTTATGCTCACAAATATTAAGTAGAACACATGTTTTATATTTCATAAACTCTAACATTGCTAAGCAGATAAGCGAGCGCGTGAAATTAATACGTATTTTATTAAATAATTTATTAATTTATTTCGTGAAAACAAATATAAATACATTAGTAAATAAATGAATAGATAGAGAGATAAAGAAGCGCGTGTTTGGCTTGCGAAATCTTGCACAACACGCAGCTATAAATATACATACTAGTATATATAAATATAAATACATACATATATACTCCATAAACATATTTATGTATTTATATATGTAGTTAGCGTATTTACGCATTGCCTTGAACGCGATCACCGACTTACCCGCCAAGCATATGGCTGCTACTACTCTGTGAAATAGGTGATCACCAGTGTTAATAGAGATCATGCGTATATATATTAGAACAGGAACAAAAGCAACAATAAATGAGCAAGAAAACACACTTGTAAGTGAACAGGTACCTTTTCAGCCGGTGATATATAGTATATATGTATATATTTATGTATATTCATGAATCAGTCTACACGCTTTTCTAACTGCCGCAACGTGCTGATTTCATTTATGGTTTACATACGTACATATATGCCCTTTGAGGGTATCGTAGTTAGCTATGGTCATTACAATTTTAAGAATATATGTAACTCAGCATGGAAACGTACATATTTTAATGAGCTATTGCAGTAGAGCAACTTTTATTATTGGAAAACAATTTTAATGAAATTTTCAATATTTTAATAAAATTTTAGTGAAATATTACAGTAAAAATTCAATTTTTTTATTGTATTTTGTTTGATATTTCTTTGAAAAAAAATTATAAAAAATATTAAAAAAATGTTATATCAGAGTATATATAAAAATTTTAATTTTTTCTCAACAGCAAGTGTTTTGGTTTTGATCAAAAATTAATACAAATTTCTTAAATTACTTAAAAAAAATAATTTGAAAACTTCAAAAATAAACAATGTTATTTTAATGTTTTTTTTTTATTTTTTTATTCGATAATGTTTTGTTTCTATAACAAAAAAAATTTTGACTTATATAATACAAGAAAAATTATTTTTATAATTTCAAATATTCGGTAATGGAAAGGTCTTTTCGTATTTCTAATCAAACTTCAATTTATTTTTTTTATGTTTATTATAAAAAATAAATAAACAAATATGTACCATTTTGGTCGATCACTTTTGCCATTTTTCCGCATTCTTCCATCCATCAGTGTAAAACTTTCATCAGTCTAAATCGAAATTTCGAAATTTAACCATATATTGTGCTACCCGAACTGATACAGCATCGTTTCCGTAAACTTCACACATTTCATTGGTGGCTTGCGTCGTATTCTTCCATTTGTTATAAAAAAATTTCAAAATATAGCGAATTTCTCCGACATTTTCACTCTGAACAGCTTTTAATTAATTTAACTTAATCTCACTTTTTCAACACTATAAGTACATATGTATATGGTATGACACAATTTTATAGGTAGAACTGGAGATATGTATATGACTGCATAGACATCTATTGACAAAATACGAAAAAACTTTTTCGACTGCACGATAAATAATAATTTTTTTTGTTTTTAATACTTCATATTTAAAACAAATATCTTTTCAAATCAAAAATCATTTTTTGGTCCTTTTTATTTTAATATGAAAATATGAGTTTTGAAGGTGAAATCAAGAATAGTCAATTTAGGTAAATTCATTAAGCTTGATTTAACATTTTATAATTTTTTTTTTTAAACATACTTTTTAATTTTTGTATATTTTACTATAATTTGTGTGAAAAAAATCGAACCAAGATATTATATTTTAAAAATAAATATTTTTAAATAATAGAAAAAAAATAACGAATAATTTTTAATATACAAAAAATAAATACATTTTTTATAATAAAATGTTTTTTATTCTAGTATTTACTTGATATTTGCTTTGAATATTTTTCCATATATAGAATAAAATTACTCTAATTCAAATATTCACCTTCAACAATAGGCAATTAAGTAGCATTTTATATATTTTTTTTATTATTTTTTTATAAAAAAAAAATTTTGTGGATTGTATTATAATTTGTTTAAAAAAAATCGAGTAGAATATAAATTTATTTAGCAATATTTTGTAGATTAAGTAAATTATTTTTTTAAACTTAAACTTCCAAAATATTTTGTACCAAAAAATTTCTAAATAAGTTTTGCTGCTCTTACACAATATACTATAATCAATATAATTGATAAAAAAACCAAAAAACACCATTTGTACTTGACAAATGACGCACAGCTTATCAGCAACATTTTTGCGTCGAAAAATAAACTATTAGCATATCGCTAAAGTTCGTACTATTGTTTTTGTTAGCGCCACCACGTGCTGAATAGCCAATGTGATGGTTATCATACCAGTGGGCAGAATTGGGCCAAAAAAATATAAATAAAATTATTGAAAATTTAATAAATTTCAATTTATATTATTTAATTAAAATTTTTAATTTTAATAAAAGTTTTATACTTATATAAAACATGATAAAATGATGAGTAGCATCGAAATTTGCACTAAAAAACATTTATTTGAAAATTCTAAAGTCTCTTATGGGATTATTTCTACTCAATTAAAATTTTTAAAAATAATTTTTTTTATTTTTAATAAAATATAAAAAAAAAAATATTTCTAAGCAAGAGAACAATTTAATAAATAATATGAATTTTATAAATTGTCGGCGCAATTTGTTGGTTGGCAAATTTTAAAATTCCTCACTAACCATTTGAGGAGCAGCATGTGGCCTACGCGCACACAAGCTTCCTTATAACAGCAGCAACAACAACAACACTTGAGTATGTCAACACAAAATGACAAAATGTCAAAATCATTTTACACACAAGACAACTTGACAGCTCAAGCAATTTCGTCGCGTACTGCTGCTGCTGCTGCTGCTGCTGCTCGTGATATGTATATTAACTTTGTTGCTGCTGTTTTGCATGTTTTTATGTTGAAATTGGCGCGTTGCACACATGCATTTTTCGATGTGTTCTTTGCAAGCGAAGTAGTGAACAGGTATGAAATTATATATATGCTAAGTGTATGTATATACATAAGTATATGTATATATAATATAGAAGAGGTGTGCATATAATCACCACCAACCCACTGTAAGTTTAAGTAAACAGCGCAAAACATGTGTTCTAGCACAACACTCCCTTTATGTACCATAAATATGTATGTGTGTGTTGTGTGTGTGCGCGAATATTGAGGCAGGCTGTGAACGTGCGAAAGCGCTTTTTTGTAAGAGATAGCAGTTTGTTTGCCTGATTGACAGCTGATAGACTACACACGTTTCTTTTATTTTGATTTCATTTCATAATTTTCCTATAATTAAACGATTGTAAAGTTTTGATTAGCTTTGAGGTGGAAATTTTTGCCGCTAGAAGTTTACAAAATTTTGCTAAAATCAAATTTTGACAAACAAATGCATATGTATGTACATACGTATGTATGTACATACATATGTCTGCTGATAACATCAACTGTAAACAACTGTTACTATGTTATTAAAAAGGCTAGACTGCTACTCGGTTTCTAAGGAGAGGTCGAAGCGAAATGTGTCATAAATATTGTGGAATTGATAAAAAAAAACAGTAAAGTTTTGTTTCTAACACAGGCTGGAATGCGTTAACATAACTCTGTTATGTTATTAAATTTGCTTCAAGAATTATTATAATAATTTTTAACACATGCATTGCATGCAGCAAAATCAAAAATTGCAAAAAATTGATTCAAAAATAAGTTTTCGAAATTGTTTTGCCAAAAATTTTTGGTTAAAAAATTTATAAACAAAATTTTAAATTTGTAATAATTTTCCACACTTGATGTATGCTGAATAAAAAATCATGAAAAATGATTCGAAAATAAGTTTTGAAAAATTTTTAATGTAAAATTCAAAAACAAAATTTCACATTTTTTACAATTTCTAACGCTGTTGGTGTATTCTGAATAAAAAATCTTAAAAAAAAAAAAATTCGAACATAAGTTTACAAAATTTTTTAACGCAAAATTTATAAATAAAATTTCAAAATTGTGATAATTTTTAACACTGTTGGTGCATACTGAAAAAAAAATCACAAAAAATAATTTGAAAATAATTTTAAAAAACTTTTTTAATAAAAAGTAACAAGTAAAATAACTCTGTTATGTTATTAAAATTTGCTTCAAGAATTATTATACTATTTTTTAACTAATTTGCTGCATTCAAAATAAAAAAAAATTAAAAAATCGAAAATAGTTTTTCAAAACTTTTTGAATAAAAAAAATTAAAAATAAAATTTCAAATTTGTGGCAATTTTTAACACTATTGGTGTATGCTGAATAAAACAATAAATTTTCAAAATTTTTTTATTAAAATTTCAAATTACTAATAATTTTTAATACGTTTGCTGCATTCAAAATAAAAAAAAAATTAAAAATTCGAAAATAGTTTTTCAAAACTTTTTTAATAAAAAAAATTAAAAATAAAATTTAAAATTTGTGGCAATTTTTAACACTGTTGGTGTATGCTGAATAAAAAAGATAGTTTTTTCAAAACTTATTTAATAAAAAATGTGTAAATAAAAATGAAAATTGTAATAATTTTTAGCACTGATGTTGCATTCTGAGCACAAACTACAGAAAAATCGTTCAAAATAAGTTTTTATAAATTTGTTTAATATAAATTTTGGTACATTAAAAACAATATACATATGTTTGTATGTATGTAAGTCCTTTAGTAATAGCTTAACGGTATTTTTTATTGGAAATTCATTTTGAGTAACCCATGTTTTAGTGCAAATTTATTATTATGCCAAAACCATCAAAAACCAAAAACAACATTAGCTGGTGCAATTATACTCAACACCCCAGCAATCACACCGTATACTCTCAGATACATATGTACGCAGTAAGACATATGTATGTATATTTACCACAACAAAAACATTTCAATATAGCTGTCATTAAGCACATAAATACTCGTACAACTGTCAGCGTGACGTTAACATTGCAATGTCGTTTTCCTCGATGACGCCTTAAATGGCCCGCGACTGTCAAGTGCGTCGCTCGGCCGTCCGCTGCAACGCCTGTCTGCTGCGTTTATTATTTAATTTGCTTTGATTTTTTTTATATTTTTCTCACACACACACATCCACTTGCCTGTCGGCGTCTAGAAACTGCTACGCTCCGCCCCTGCTTGCTAATAACTAACCTCGCTTAACTGTTTGTGCGACGCCAATTTATTGGCCAATTTTGTTGTTGTCAAGATTTTGCAGCCGGCTTATGAGTCAATCGACAGCATTGAAAATGCAAACGCACACATATGTACATATGTATATATGTATATACATGCATGCAACTACAAGCTGAATGCAAGCATGCATACTCACATACCTACATGCATGTAGGTGCTAATGTGTGTACCTTATACATATATGTATACACGTGTGTGTGTTTGTTGCCGTCCATTGTTCACTTGTTAGCAACAATTCGGTTTGTTTATAAACAATTGCAATTGCATGACTGTCAATAGCCTCGTTGGCAATGCGAACAGCAACAACTATGCATAATTGCATGATGACAGCTAACGCACACACACATATACATGTATAAATGCATATATAATATCGAAATGCATATGTATTTAGTATAAGTAGCGCTCAATATTGCATGCTTCTTACAAATTTACTGCAAACACATAAACTTAAATGTATTTCAATGCAAATACATACATGAATAACACACACACATATATACATACTTATATATATACATATATACGTAGGTATATGTGTCTATGCCAGTTATTGTTGCCCACCGCTTGGCGATGATGTAATTAAATATAAATTAGCATAAATATGCAGCGCGTGCTGCGCTTATTGTTGCTGTTACTATTGTTGTTGCGTTATTAGCTTTGCTTTGGCGTTGACTTTGCGATTTTTTGCGCCACCCAACGCATTTGCAGCGGATTTTCATTGGATTTTTCTATTTTGCAGTTTTTGGATTTTTTTTTTTATTTTTTCTTCGTTTAACTTTGTTCATTAGTTACCAAGGTGTTAGGTAATATATTTACAAGTAATTTAAAAATATTTATTTTAGTAATCGTAGTATAAGTGTTTGAGTACAGCGCAATTAGTAACTCAAGAGTTGTGATTAGCTGATTATTGCAGTCAAGATGAATTGCAAAATTTTACGGCAAATATGTTTATTTTTGCTAAAAAAAATATTATTTAAGGTAAATAGAATTTAAAAAAAAATATTTTCGGAATAAAAAAAGTTTGATATATAAAAAATATAAAATATTAATATCAAAAATAACACAAAATAGTTTATATATAAAAAAATTGTATACAAAATTATAATTTTTTATATAAAAAAATTTATAAAATCAATTTTTTTAAATTTATATATAAATATTTTTCACATATACAATTTTTTTACATACATTTTTTTCTTAATTTTTTTTTATAAATTTATAAATAATTTTTCCGATCTATTGACTACTATTAAAATAATATTTTTTTCTTCATTCGATTTTTTTTTATATTGATTTTCCCAAGTCCTCAAAATATATTTATAAAAAACGAAAATCATTTTGAAAAAATTTTACTTAAAAAATTAATAAATTAAATATTAAAAAAATTTTAATTTTATTAAAAAATACTATTATATCTTGTGAATATTAAATCACTTCTTAAACATACATACATATGTATTTCAATGGAGAAAATTGAAAAATTATACTATCTTCTCTAAGTTTTTCATTAATTTCATTATCAAAAATAAAAATTAAGTAAAACAAATTAGTACACTAATTATTTTAAATTAGATTAAAATTTTTAAATTTTTTTAAAAAATATATATTAAATATCAGTAAATTAATACTCTAAAAAATATTTAATTTTAATGAAAAGATAATATTAATTAATTATTAATATTAAAAAATATATAATAAATTTCAGTACTTCAGTAAAGAAAATTAGAAAATTATACTGACTTCTCAAAATATTCAATTAATTTAATTATTAAAATAAAAATAAAATTAAGTGAAAAAATTAATACATTAGTCATTATAATTTAAAAATTTTTTAAATATATATTTTAATATTATAAAAAATTTCTAAGTACTACGAAATATTTAACGTTTTCTAGAAACAATAAATTATAATGAAAACTAAATTTTTTCAAACAAAAATATCTAAACAAATTTAAAATTAAATTGATTAATTATTTAATATGAAATTTAAAATTTTGTTATAAAAAATGTCCTTATATGGAAAATATTAGGTGAAATATATTTCAATAGAGAAAATTAGAATATTTTATAGAATTTGTAAAATTTCGAATTTATTCAATCATTAAAAAAAAAACGTGAAATCAATTAATTTTTTTTATTTAAATTTTTTTTTTACATAATTCTGTTTTTACAAAGAGCTCTATGTTAATATAAAATAATTAAAGTTTTCCGGAAACAATAAATTATATTTAAAAGTGAAATTTCCAAAAAAAAAAATAATTTTAAGTATTAATTATTTAAAATTAAAATTAAAAGTTATTTTATAAAAATAAAATCTTTTTATGAACATTACTAGGTTAAAATGATGAACTAATGTAATTTATATTTTTTTTTGTTTTTGACTTGCAATTATTTCATTAAATTAATCAATGAAATTCTTAAAGTACAAACGGAGGAAATGTGCGAACTATTCACAAAGTGCCGAAAAAAATAAGAAAAATCATTTAGGGCTATATTTTCAAACAAAAAATAATTCAAATTTAAATTTTTTTGTTTGTTTTTGAAAATTTGATACCCAAAAATTATAATTTTATTGCTTTGAAAAATATTATTAAGCATTGAAAATGTTTGCCTATTCTTATAAATATTTTGAAAATTACTACATTAAAGAGATTCATAACCTTGCAATTTTCTTAAAATATTTTCCAAAACTATTGCTAAACCCTCAGTCCAACGCAACCAAATTCAAGCAATAAATAAGTCACAAGCAAAAAGCTAGAAATATGACAGCTTATAAAAAATCTTGCCTCGTCATGTTTTCTGGCGATAAGGCAGTGACAAAAACGCATGGAAAAAATTCCATTAACTCCAGCAACATTTATGTGCTTGCACGTTCCTCCAGTCGCTGTGACGCGCAGCATTAATTATGTATAAACAATAAAATTTTTATAGAATAGTTGTCTCGTACGCAGAATTATAATTACAGCATAATAAACACACACGCACACACACGCAAATATTTTACTACAGAAAACTTTCGGTTTCTATTGCAAACGACACAGTGCTCATCCTCCAGCATGAAGCACCGCGAACATGACGATGGTCAGCATGAAAATGTCAACAGCACGCCATTAAATGCGCAGCTGGAGTACTGATATGTACACAGTAAAGCATGATTAAACACATATGCACACAAATATATACACATATGTACATACATACATACATACACATATTTATAATTACACACAGGCACTTGGTGGGCTAATAGCGGCGCCGCCAGATGCTCGCTAATTGCTGCAAACACTTCAAACAAAAACAAAAATATGATAATAAAAATAATAATCACAAATTGAGTTACGAACATTTTTCCTCATATCCCCGGACAGACATTTGTATGAATTATATAATATTAAATTTATTATTTTTATTTATATTAATATTCGCCACTCAGCTGCGGCGGCCAATTTACGTGACAATCAAGTGAAGTTTGTTTAACCACTTACAATTTGTTGCTATTGTTGTTGTTTTAGCCGCAATTATGTGGTATTATATTTTTCATGTCTCGTTTTAACTCTGCTGCTTCTTCTTCTTCTAACATTTTTTCTGCGTTTATGCGCCATAAATATTTTTTGTGTCATTATTTGTAAGCGCGTGCAACAAAAATAAATGCGAATAGAATATATTTTATATTTGCTAAGTCTTACCTGCTTGTGTACCAACCACAACTCAACAACGAAACACAATTAAAGCAAAGGTCAGTTTCGAATGTCTATATTTGGATAAAAAAAATATATTTAATGTGCACGAAAGTGTCGGCTTATTTGCTAGTGACCATAAATGAAGAATTGCACGCATAGACACATACATATGTATATACATATGTATATGAAGAAAAATACATGCACCAGTACATACAAGTATACCAATTTATACATAAATATGTATGTATATACATATATGTATGTATGTACATACATATGTATTGTATATGTATAGAATTGATAAAATTTTAATTTTATCACATATTTAAAAAATTTATGTATTTTAGAAGTTGATTTAAAACAGAAGAGTATGATTGTGAGGAGGATAATATCGTACTAGTTCGAAACTAGCTACAAAAAGACCAGTCTGTAGCTAATGTAATTAAATATTATTAAACTTGTTTCATAGAGTTTGTAGAAAATAATGGTGAACTAGCTCGATACTAGTTACATAAGGACCAGTCTCTAACTAACATTATTTCAATCGCATAATTGCGTTGAAATGTAATTAAATATTATTAAACATATTTCATATAGTTTGTAGGTACAAAAGTTTAACTAGGCCGAAACTAGTTACATATGGACCAGTCTGTAACTAATAATTTTTTTAATTAACTATAATTTCAAATAGTTTCCAAAAAACAACCAGTTAGCCACTGGTTTCAAAATAACTAGTTCCGATTGTACTAGTTGCAGCTTAGTACAAAAAATATTAAAGTTTTAATATTTTTGCATAACACGTTTACTTCTGATATATGTATATTGATTTGACTGGTTGCAAAAACACTAGTTTGACACTAGTTCATAAACGTAGCTATTTAAATTTAAATAAAAAGTAAAAGGGTATAATTTTTCTGCAATTTAAGTTAGGTCTCTTATAAATTTTTAATAAAAAAATGAAAACGAGTGCGGAGCCCACAGCTAGAATTATGCAGCCTTTGTACCTTAAGACCAATATGTAAATGGGTGCACACAATTGACGTAATAGCATACGCAAATTATTATCATAAGCGCAAATACTTCCTCAAAATGCTAAGCACGTTGCTCAGGTTGTTGTAGTTAACACACTTACATACATACATACATACATACAGTGCTTGCAAGTGATTTCTTTAAGCAAGATTTATCTTGAATTGTTTCATTCATTTTTTTAGGCGTGCCGAGTTTGTTAATTTCATTTTCGCTGATTTTATACTTTTATACATTTTTTTGTAATTTATTTTTTTATTTTTGTGATTTTTAAATTTTTAAGTATTTTTAATTTTTTGTAATTTTTTTAATTATTTTATTAATTTTTAATCATTTGTAATTTTGTTTTTAATTATATTTTTATATTTTTAATTTCTATTTATTTTTAAAAAATTATTTTTGTATATGTTTTTATTATTTGTTTTATTATATTTTTTTAATTTTGTTTAAATATTTTTTTTAATTTTTTTTCTTTTGTTTGCTTAAGTTTTAAGTTTATGCTAAAAAATTTCAGTTCACGTACGCAGCGCCTTAACGCGCAAACAAACTTCACAGGCACACAAGCACTAGTATCTCGAGTCAACAGCAATAACTACGAAAGCATATAAACAGATATAAAGTAATACACACATACACACATACTCAAATAACTTAAACGTTGAAAATATATTCCACTACACGCAAAAGTAAGTTGACTTTTCGGCCATAAATTAAGCACGACAGTGTTTGAACAACGCGTCCTTGGCAAGTGTCAAGCTCAGCAGCGGCAGCGGCAGCGGCTGTGACAAATGGCTAAGCAAGCGTTGGATTTTGGGTGGAAGTTAAGGCGCTGCTGATCATACTGCGCACATATTAATGAACATATATGGCACGGTTTAAGAACTATATCTATAATATAATATCTATGTGTGTTTGGACATACATATGTATAGGCAATGACAAATGTATGTATGTGTGTATGTGATAAGCAAATTTGTATATAAAGCACACTCTTTGCCGGCATTAATTTCTCGATTATTCGTCTTTGTGAATGATTGAGACACTAGTTCAATAAACTGCAAAATTGTCTAAGCTGTTACGCCCACAAAATTATAATAAAGTTAATATAAAGTTCATAAAATGGGTTCAAGTGTTTTAAGGCGCTGTGGCGCTTAAATAAGCAGGTTTATGAATTTTTTGTTTTCTTTAAATAAATTTTAGTTTGTGTCTTATGTTATGTTATGCTATGTTATGTTATGTTATGTTATGCTATGTTATGTTATGCTATGTTATGTTGTGTTATGTTATGTTATGTTATGTTATGTTATGTTGTGTTATGTTATGTTGTTAAGTTATTTTATTTCATTTCTTATTTTCATTTTATTTTTATGTTATGTTATGCTACGCTATGTCATCTTATGCTATTCTATGATAAGTTATGTTTTTTTATTTTCATATATTTTTTATTAATTATTATTTTTTGAATACTAAATTTTTTTTCCAATTTACATAAATTTTTATTTCCTAAAGAGTTAACTTCTTTTACATAGCGTGTCACACATAACCGCCAAATCCCCTCAGCCTTCTTAAAACGCTTCCTTATACGCCCGTAAAAGCACGTGGCCAAAACCACAAAAAAATCATACAACAACAACAAAAAAATATATATTTAGCAAGTAATTTAAATAAATCAAAGCAGACGCACGCATTGTCTTCCGCCCGCAATTGCACACACACCTGATTACTTACACAAAAACACATATACATAAACATATACATATGTATGTACATATATGTATGTACAATATATACATATTACTCATTACTTGGCTACGCATTACATTGCTTTGTCACAAAGGCCTAAGGAAATAAAAATACATGAAATTAAAATAAATTTTACTTCCTTTAAATTGCCGCGATATCAGCGCCGTTCCGCATGCAATAAATTATTTATGACATGCGCATATACACACATACATACAAACAAACGTCTGTATGTAAAAACGCACATGCATGAGCGCAGTAAGGCACGCTTGAGCGAGTTGCATTTCCCATTTACATAGTTGAAGCGCTTGGTAGGCACACGTGTGCGTTTGTAAGTATTTGCATAAGCATGCATTTCCATATACTTACTTACTTACTTATGTAAAATGTGTAAGCAACCCCAGTCTGAGGTTACGTATACGCCCGGTCGGTGTCGCGCCAGCATTTGGTTATTCAAATCACTTGCAAGCATCGCGTAAACGCTTGTAAATGAGGAAATACATTTTTTTCACTTGCTTGTGAATTTTTTTTGGGATTATGTGGGCGGGAAGTGGGCAGTTGAGGTAGCAGGAAAAATTTAAAAGTAAGTGAGGAACAGCAATTTTGCATAAGGAAGCAAAGTAAGCAAAAAATGGAGTATTTTAGGGGAGTAAAATGTTTGGTTGCAAAATATTATTGTATATGTAGGTTGTTGTTGTAAATATAATACTTATTTACATAATGCATACAGATATAAATAATATGCACATACATATGTATGTATGTATGTATATCACCTTTTTGGGTGTCAAAATTTTCCTTACACAGAATTTTTGCTATATTAGCACCTGGTATAAGACTAGATGAGCTTCTTTTCTTTTGATTATCAGATAGATTTAAAAATTAAATGTTAACAATTTGTTAAGCCTGAAAAATGTTAAACAAATACTTTACTCAAAATGTTTGTGGAAACCGTAGGGAGCTTTTTACAAAAATTCACATTTTATGTTATCAAAAAACAGTCTGGCAACCCTAAAAAAATTTAAAAAATATATAATACTCAAAATATTTGTGTGAGCCCTTGGGGACTTTTTATAAAAATTCACATTTTATGCAAACAAAAAACAGTCTGGCAACACCTAAAAATATTATAAACATACTTTACTGATTTATTCATGATATTTGTGGGAATCCTATCGATTTTTTTAATAAAAATTCATATTTTGTGCAATCGAAAAATAGTCTGGCAACGATACAAAATTTATAAACATATTTTATTGATTTATTCATAATGTTTGTGGAAACCTTAGGGCACGCTTTTATAAAAATTCACATTTTATGTAATCAACAAACAGTCTGGCAACCCTAAAAAATAAAAAAAAAACAATAATTTGCAGTTACTAGTGAAGTTTTTAATAAAATTTGTGCAAATTTAATGTCTTTGGTAATCATAATATCAGCTAGTCAATGAAATTGGCGTTTCGGGTATGATTTTTTGTTATATTTTGGGTAGTTAAGCTCAATGAAAATATTAATCGATTAAATTAATTTTTAAATATATTTTTCCTTCAAATACTCGAAACATTTGGCAACGATAGTGAGGAAAATTTTTTTATATTATAATTATTATTTTTGTTTTATTTAAATTATTATTTATTATTTTTTATTTATTTAAATATTTTTTGTTATTCTTATTTAGTTTCATTATAATTTTTACTTCCAATAATAACCAAATAAACTGCTATTTGATCATAAGACTCAATACTATTTCTTTACTTAGCCAAATGCTATCTGAAATGCGATCGAAATATCTAATTTATTATAGAATTTTAACTGCCAAAATCAGTAGCATAGAAACAAAATTATGCAGAGATGCTAACTAGCGCCAAAAATACAAATTGAGAAGCAAACAAAATCCTGAAAAAATTATAGAAAAACTATATTGAGCGCAGCACATACTGCCAATAATGAAATTACAATGAAATAAACTATTTGCAAAGCTAATTTGTACAAATAAACATGTGCCCAGCCAAATTGGCTGATTGCCTGCTATTTACTTTAAGGTACAGCAAACACAAAGAAACAACAACAAAATCAATATTTACTTTTCGTTCGAACGCAGCGAAGTGACAACAACAGCTGACACTGTCATAATTTGCGCGGCGAAAGACAAATTTTTATTTGTGTCTCCCACAGAGGGATTAAGTTGAATAGAAATTCAGATTTTTCGAATATTTTGACTTGAACGCTTTATGATTTATGCCAACAATGTGCACACACGTGTGGGCAAGCGCTTTGTCGTGTCGGCGATTTACTAGCCAACGCGATAAGGCATGTAAAACCAGAAGTGTTAAGCGCGTGATGAGTTTGCTAACAACTTCACGCGCCTATGCCCAAGGACGCGCACGCCAACAAGTTATGCATTTTAATTATTGATTTCCAATATAATGTATATTATTATTCAGCTTAACACTTCACACGATCTTCCACTAATTAACGCACTCTTCCGTTCTTTTGCTCTTACAGACAATTTGTTGGCCGCGCGCCACAATCCAGCGCATCGTAACAGCACCTCGAGCGACGCGGCTGCCAGCGACGACCTCAACTCCAGCTCCAGCAATGAAGATTTGAGCGCCGTCTATGCGGTGATGTCGCAACCGGACAAGAAAACTGGCAACAAGGCACGCAGAAATCGGCAACAGCGCCGCCGCAAGCGTCTCGACGAGCAGAGCGCCGACCAACTTCAAGCCATTCCCATGGATGTCGACGAGGACAGCAAAGAGAATCGACGTCCCGCACCACAGCACGCACATCAGCAACAACAACAACAGCAGCAGCAACAACAATCAACAGCAAAGGCAGCCAGCGTTAATTTGCGTAAGCAATGCACAAAGGCAGCCGCTTTGAAAGCGGTTAATAAACACAACAGCGGCAACAACAGCAGCAACAGCAACGCAAAACCGAATAGCGGCGCACACGCGCTCGCCAATTCAGCATCGAACTCATCGGTATGCAGCGCGCTCTCCTCGGCATCATCCACATATTCGCTCTCATCCTCGGCCTCGAGCACTTCGTCGGCCGCGAGCTCACCCACCAATTCGGCGAATTGCTCACCCACTGCCTCGCCCACCGCCAGCAAGCGTAATGCAGAGAATTTCCGCAAGATTGCACGCGCACTCGCACCACCGCTGCGCCAACACACCAAACTGAATATGTCCGAACACGAGTTGGTGCAACAGTTGCGCCGTTACATCATCGATCCGAATTTGTTGCGCGTCTACGGCTATCCAGTCGAGAGCGCTATACATGAGGGCTGCATCGAGATCTACAAGTGTCTGCCACGCCCCTCCGGCGTACATACACATCACTCGACAACCAAAACGGATGTCGTCAATACAGTGGACGGCTTGCAAGTGCACTATACGTCGAACAGCAGCAGCAGCACGACAACTAATACGGGTTTTAAGGCGCAATGGACGCTCGGCGGTGACAATTCAACCGATTCGGGTCAGGGTTCGGGCGACTCCAGTCCGCCTTCAATGGACTCGGACTCGAGCGAGGCCGGTGAGGATGAACCAGCTACCACCACTGCCTGCTTCACACCCGACGGCAGCTATCAGATATTCTCACAGTACGATCAATCGTTGGAGAAGCAGTGTGTACGTTGTATGCGCACCTTTCACGTCACCGAGACCGGTGAGTACCTCAGTTACGAGAGCTGTACTTTCCACTGGGGTAAACTGTATAATCTGTATACCGGCAGCAAGGGTTACACGACACAATACACCTGCTGTGCCGGCACCAAGGATACGGAAGGTTGCTCGCGCAATCCGTTACATGTGTGGACCGGCGCTGTGGTCGGCATTAATGGACCCTATAGCGATTTCGTGCATACACGTGCACGTTGCGATGACAAGCCGACCAAAGTGTATGCGCTCGACTGTGAAATGTCCTTCACGGGGCGTGGGCTCGAAGTCACTAAGGTGACGGTGGTCGGCCACGATGGTCAGCTCGTGTATGAGCATTTCGTACGACCCGAAGTCGAAATTGTCGACTATAATACACGTTTCTCGGGCATCACCGAGAAAGATCTCTGTGCACACTCGAATAAGAACGTCAAAACGCTAGCCGAAGTACAGCGCGATCTGTTGCAGCTGATCGATGCCGAGACCATACTGATCGGTCATGGTTTGGACAATGATTTGCGTGTGCTGCGAATAGTGCATAAAACAATCATCGACACATCGATCGCATTCCCGCATTCGAGTGGTTTCCCCTATCGGCGCGCGCTCAAGAACCTGACGAAGGCGTGTCTCAATCGCGACATACAGTGCAGCGATGCGGGCCACAGCAGTTTTGAGGATTCGCGCGCCTGCCTGGAGTTGATGCTGTGGAAAGTGCGCAAGGAAATGCGACCGACGGCGTATTGAGCGGCAAGCGAGCGAATATTGAATATATATATGTGTGTGTGTGTGTGGGGCGGGTAAATGTGAAACAGTGGGCTGTTTCGCAATGTGTGATTGTGTTTGAGTGTGAGTGAGTGTGTGTCTGCGATTTTTTATACATACATATACATATTGTATATTGTGTTCGTGTGCGTATATTGTAACTTTTGCTGGTTAAACTTGTAAATGAAAATGTTGTTGTTTTATTTTTTAATTTACAAGCTCTCGTTTCATTTCTTACTAATTAATCAGGCATACAAATACACTTACATACATACATGCAATTATACATATGTTATAATATATGTTGTCAAGTTTAAAACTTGCTTGCGGGTCCAAACGCCGTTACGCCCGCGTGAATTAATTCAAAACCGTACCAGAAGAAAGTGGAAAATCTCTTTATTATTCAAAAGCTGCTGATGTTCACATTACAAAAATGGAGCGGAATTTTAAAAAAAAATGTACTGATTTATTGCTGTGATTTTTTGCACTAGCGCGCGCTGTTCTCATTTATAACTTTCAGTTCACCACCTTCGTAAATTCAAATGAATCATGATGAGTGAAATCGAAAAAGTTCAAGAAACAAAAATTATGTTAAATATACGAAATATAGACAAAAGTGAAATGGATTCAATTTTTTAACAAATTTTAAATTTTTTTTAAATGATTTTATTTCAAAAAATTTTCAATATTTTTATCAAATGACTTTTTTCAAAATATATATTTTTTTTAATAAAATTTTTTTAATTTCTCAATATATTTTTTATTTTCAAGAAATTTTCAGAATTTTTTAATATTACTTAACAAATTTTTTTACAAATTATTATTGTTTTCAAACGTTCGAAAAAGTGTAAATTTCGTAAATTTCAAAAATTTTCTAAATATAGTTTTTTCAAAAACTTTTCAAAATAATTTTTTTATAAAGATTTTTCAAAATATTTTTTTTTTATTCGTTTTGCTTTTATTATCGCAAAGTATTCTTTGTTACAAACATGTTCAAATTTGAAAAACAATCTTAACAAAACTTTTTAAAAATTATTATTGCTTTCAAACGTTCGAAAAAGTGTAAATAATGTTATTCTTGTTCGAAATTTAAAACTATTTGTTTTCAAAAATTTGTAACTTTTTTCGAATTAGTATTTTTTTATACAAATTTTTTAAATTTTCCAAAAAAAATTTAAAGAAATATTTCAAAAAATTTTGGAAATTGAATTTTTTGCAAAAAAATGTTTTGAGAAATTAAAAAAATATTTCGTTTTCAAAAAATCTTAAAAAAGTTTAAAATAGTTTTTTACGAAAATTTTAAGAGTTGTTAAATTTTTCTAAAGTTGAGAATATAATTCTAATAAAATTCTTAATTTTAAATAATATGTTTTCGAATTACTTGTTTTTTTTTTTAATTTTTTTAATACAACAAAGTCATAGAATTTTTTTCTTTTTTTTTTCTTTTTCTTATATTTTTTTCGGAATTATTTTATTTAGTTTTCATCATTTTTTAAATTATCAGCAATAATTTAATTATTACTTTGTTTTTTATATTTTTTCAATTTTTTTTCACAATGGTTTTTTAATTTTATTTTGAAATTTTTTCGTTTATTTTTTTAATTTTTTGAAATAAAATTTTTTTTGTAAAAATTGTGTAAGATTTTTTGTAAAATTTCACTCCAATTTTGCCAAAATACAATTATTGTCAATACAAATGTACAACAGACAAAAATATATCGATTTGCAACAACATTCATAAGGAACCATACGAATATTATTTTATGTATTTGCATTTCATACATTTTTTTTTACAAAACGTACACACAAACACATGTAAATGCTACGCTAAAGAATGTAGTTAAAATTTTACATTGTTATTATACATTTTTAACATTGTTAAAATACGTACGATTCAACATTTGACTTTTTAGTTCATTAATTTACAATTAATTTTCCATGATAACATGTTATTTTTTATTTATTGACGATTACATCATTCATTTACGATTAGACAAAAAATTATAAAAAAATAAAAATTAAATTTTAAATCAAAAATTAAAAATTTTATTAAAAAGCAAATAAAATTTATATAAAAAAAAATAATTAAAAAAATTAATTAAAATTAAAAAAACTAAATTTAAAAAATTAATTTAATTAAGAAAAAAATTAAAGTAGAACACAAGAAATGCCCAAAAACTAAAACATACCTAAAAGCACAAAAAAAATATTTTTTTTAAATTGTTTGTAAGGTGGTAACACATACATATGTTGACCTCCCACCATTTCATGCAAGTTTAGTTTAGTGATTTTTTTGTAATTGTAATTGTAAGTTTACTACGATAGCGAGAATATATAAAAATATATCATTTTGTAAAAGGAAAAGCAAGAATTATAAGCTGTAATTTTTTTGTAGCATTATTGAGAAAAATATTTTTTTTAATATTAAAATTTTGCATTCAAAGGCAACACTGGCAGCCAAAAAGGGTTGGCAAAAAAGCAATGGAGAAAAAAACAATATTTTGTACAAAAATGTTGCGCTGTTTATTATATTTAAACAAACATGCATACATATGTATGTATGTAAGTAGAAGGAAAAAAGAAAAATTGAAGTAAGAAAAATCAAAGTAAAAAAAAAAACAAAAATAAAAATATATATGTAAATGCGGGGTGAAAATCAAACCGTTTGTAAAAAGATGTTCCTAGTTTTTAAAAAATTATACCACATATACATACATACATGAACACACACACACATATGTAGCACAAGCTGAGCATAAAAGGTTGTTAATTTTTCTTACGAAGCGAGAAAAACGCAAAAGCAGCGAAAGCAAATCTTACTTTAACAAACGTATGTACATATATGAAAAGCAAGGCAAAGCAAAGCAATGCTGTTATTGTTGCTTTTATGTAAGTTTTTCTGTATTTTTTACTCTATTATGATTAACAAACAAATTTTTCACACCTTTTTGTATGGCGCACATTTTCAAAGTGTCTACTTTTCTATGAAGAAAACGTAAACAACAACAACAGCAAAATGCAAAAACAACAAAAATACAAAATGGACAACAAATCAATTATCAGCAAAACTTAAGCCTTGAAAAGCAAAATGGTAACAAAATGCAAAAACAAAAATTCAAAAAAAAAAAAAAACTTAAACCTAACGAACATAAAATGTCGTTCAACACTTTTGTTGAGATATTTTATGGCTGCTAAAAAATAAAGCTCGATTTATTTTTTACGATAATTTGAAACAAAAACAAAACTATCTTTTCATTTTCACACGCCACGTGCATGCAGATGCAGTGGTATGAGTGGTGGTGGGAGGGGGAAGTGATCAGACTACGAAGAGGAACCGTTATCAGTATGGGTAGGTATGTGGATAAATTATAGAATGGACCAAATATGTCAAGAACTTCTAAAGTGAATGATAGACGATATCTGTTCTGACCAGTTTTAATCTCAAAGGGGTTTGATTATAACGGATGATCCAAGTAAATGTACTTTTTTCAATAGCCACGACAGATCACGCGTGTGTCGTGCCAAGCTGTCATGTTATTTTTGTTCAGTAATGTTTGGCATTTCATGGAAAGACTTACGCTTGAACAATGTTTACAAATCGTTCAACTTTAATACGAAAATTCGCGTTCTATAAAGACTTCGTTTCAAGCGCTTCGCTCAACTTATGGTCAACATATTCGGCCTATTGATATGGAACGATTTGGCGTATTTTACGTCGAGACCTTAAATTGAAAGCGTACAAAATGCAGCTTATGTAAGAACTGAAGCCGCTTGACCTTCCCAAGCAACATCGCTTCATTTTATGGGCTCTTGAAAAGTTCCAAGAAAATCCGACGTTTTTGAGCCAAAATTTTTCAGCGATGAGGCCCTTTTCAGGCTCATGGGTATGTAAAGAAGCAAAATTACCATATTTAGGACAAAGAGCAATCCGCAGAGATTTAAGAGCTGACATTTCATTCAGAAAAAACAACGATTTGGTGTGGTTGGTCGGTCCATATTTCTTTAAAAATAATGCCGGTGAGAACGCCCGTTATCCCACTTTGATTACCGACTATTTGATGTCTGACCACTTCCTACAGATCGCATTATCAATGGATTTATTGAGAGAACACTTCAGTTAATAGATAATTTCACGTTTTGGGTCGCACGATTGGCCACCACGACCATGTGATATCACACCATTACACTTTTTCTGTGGAAATATCTAAAGTCTAAAGTCTATACGGAAAATCCCACTTCGATACAGGCCTTGGAGCCAAACATCACGAATGCCAGTTACCAGTCGAAATGCTCGAAAGAGTCATCGAAAACGAACGGATGAACCATTCGAGACGTAGCCGCGGACAACATTTCAGATAATATTCAATTCAAGAATGTTCTTTTGAATGGTAGTAACCATTCCCCATTAAATTTGAAGTTTCTGTGCTTTTTCTTTGAAAGAGTACTGAACCTCGAAATAGATCATCCTCAGACGTGCAAACAGGTATTTCACAACTCTAAAAATACCATCAAATCAAATTTGACACAGTTACGAAAACGTTGAAAATATTCCAGAACGATTTTGCAAATCTGCTTTATCACAATAACAGGTATTTGAGTGCCGAAAGCATTCTGAGAAAGTCGAAAAGTCATCGAAAATTTGCTTCTTGCGAGTCGTCCATCTACCTCTACATATTAATGACGTTAACATCAAAAAAGTTAAAATAGTTCACGAAACAGCGCTTGAAAATCTTCGTATTGGCATCAGAGAGATAGCAGAGAATCTTAACATCACATATAGATCGGCTCAAGAAATATAATTAATGCTTTGAGTATAAAGCTTGTCAATCCTAGAATCGTACCAGAAAGACATGAAACTTTTGAAAAAAAAAGAGCGTAAGGTAAGGTCATAAAGGAGTTACTTAGGAACCCACTTTCACCAAACGCATCATTACTGGTACCAAGGCGTGGTTTTATAAATATGACAACAAAACTGTCCAAAAATCCAAAAAAAGCGCTTCAAACATGTGTCGAAACCGAAATAATTAAAATTCGCTAAGACAATGAAGACGATTCCAGTCGAGGCTTATAGCAAATGTATGAAAAATTGGATTAAGCGTTGGCATGCTTGAAAGGGTTCTGGAGCCTATTTAGAAGACGCTAATCAAGATTTGTATTAAATACGTGAAAATGGAGTTTCTTGTCAGTCCGGCTCAAATTTGGTATATAATAAAACATCAAACCCTAAGTGATATTACTAATGAACTGAGGTTATTTAGGGGACTCTTCATTGACACAGAAATATATTATATGCAGATAGTAACATAGAGCAAAGCCTAACGTTAACTCGTTAAAAGGTGGTATAATTGTCTAGTTATCAGGCTTACATATAATGAAAGCTTTCTACAAGCTTTACATTGTGCTTTCACCGATTTATAGCTAAATCAATCAAGCCTTTCTCGAAACGAAACCTCTCAGAAACGAAAAAACTCGCTTTATTACTATTCGTTTGCTTATAAAATTGACTTTCGCCTTCCTTTATTGCGACTTCTTTACATATGAAAGTTGATATTTTTCTGAAACGTGCTAATATATAAAGTTATAATTGGCTCTGTCAATTAAGGGGTGTTAATTTCACTTGTGTGAAAATTTCCATACTCCATACAATAACTCGAACGAATGCCATAACCTCGAATAAATATTGATTGCTGTCATATAGCAATATTTCACGAACGAAATTCCCGCAGTTCTACTCTACTTACGACATAGTGATACATATGTACATATATACGAGTATAGTATGTGTGTACCTCATACCAAATGAGGAGGGCGCTACGTCGAAAGCGCATGATCGCATTATTTATTGCAACAAGCAATTAACACAATTCACAGGTTGGCGGAACAAAAATATAAACAGAAAATTAAGTGTTAAGAAAAATAAACTATAGACTCAAAATGTTTGTAGGCATTAAAGCTAATGGAAATAGATGCATGCGAAAACCTGGTGAACACAACAACAAATATACAAATAAAAATATTTGTCATATTGATTTTAGTAAAGAGCATTTTGC
The DNA here is from genome assembly GCF_016617805.1 of Bactrocera tryoni. Lineage (NCBI taxonomy): Eukaryota > Metazoa > Arthropoda > Insecta > Diptera > Tephritidae > Bactrocera > Bactrocera tryoni. The sequence continues at coordinate 17,142,264 of NC_052502.1, forward strand.
TGAGCCTGTTTTCTTAAATTTATGGCATTTGCGAAGTTGTGCCAAGTGTTTACTTTTTTATACTTTTGCAACATGTTGCACAGAGTAAAATAGTTTTGTTCATTTAAGGGTTCTTTGCAACGTTTAAAAGTAAACGAGGTAGCTATCAAAGGAGACAGGTTGTGAATAATTTAAATTCCAGGTGACTCTCTGTCCCTTCGTTCGTCAGTATATATGTATATATGTATGTAGATATAGTAAACACAGATTATTATTATATATATCTATTTTCCTCGGCGGGTACTGCGTCGAGTATTCTCAGAGCTGAAGTGTTTTCATCCATTCGGACGACATGACTTAGCCAGTGTAGCCGCTGTCCTTTATTCGCTGAAATATGTCAATGTCGTCATATATCTCGTACAGCTCATCGTTCACTGACTGTGGTATTCGCCGTTGCCAATGAGTAAAAGTCCATAAATCTTCCACAGAACCTTTCATCATCATTCATGCCTCTGCACCATACAGCAGGACGGGGATGATGAGTGACTTGTAGAGTTTGGTCCTTGTTCATCTAGAGAGGATTTTACTTCTTAATTGCCTACTAAGTCGGAAGTAGCACCTATTGGTAAGAATTATTCTGCGTTTCGAGGAGGATTTCGTTGTTGTTGTTGTAAATGCTGGTTCCAAGATGGACGAAATTATCTACGACTTCGAAATTAAGACGTGGGAACCAAGTCACGAGTGTGACGACTGATTGTTTGATAACAGGAGATATTTCGTCTTACCATCGTTCACTATCAGACCCATTTGCTTCGCTTCCTTATTCAGTCTGGAGAAAGCAGAACTAACGGCACGATTGTTGAGGCAATGATATCAATATCATCGGCACGCTGATAGACGCTTGTACCTTCTCTATTTAGCTTCGCAGTTCGAATCATTTTCTCCAGGAGTTTATTGAAGAAGACGCACGATAGGGAGTCGCCTTGTCTGAAACCTCATTTGATATCTAACGGCTCGGTTCTTCCCGATCCTGACGGAGCTTCTGATATTGCTTAACGTCAATTTACACAGCCGTATTAGTCTTGTGTAAAAGTTCGCGCAATTGCGAAAAGTTGACTGAGCGCTGTTCACTTGGAAGTGGCCGGAAACCGTTCTTTTACATGTTGCTCAAGCAGCTCACGACTTCCGGTCTTAGGCCAAGTATCCTCTGTGTAGACAAATAACATCGAGGAATATTGAGAAGGCGAAACATCCCTCGCCAGGGTTGTGCGCTGGGTTTGCACCCGCCACGTAAAAAACAGCCCCATTATATATATATATATTTATTTTTATATTATTTTTTCTGTCACATGTAAATCTTTCTACTTTTATCATTCCTACAAGAAAGTGAAAATGCTCGGCTGCAACCGAATTTAGCTCTCCCTACTTGTTGTTTACAAAAAACTTACAAGTGAAAAGGCAAAATGAAAAAAATAGATAAATAAATAATGAAAACGAAAAAGAAAATTAAATTAAATGGAAAAAAATTAAAATTAAGACTTATTCATTAGACTCGCTTAAAAGCCAAAGCAGGAAGTAAGCTCTAGTCTATTTACCTGCCATTTTGGTACATATAGTATTTATTTACCTACTATATATACCCATACCATATACCCAAACATAGTTTTTCGAACTCAAAACACCGAGTGAATCTATTTAATGACTCTTCTACTTTGACATTGTTTAGATAATAAAAAAGACCTTCAAACTTATTTTTATAGTCATCTAAATTAAGACGAATTGAAATTGATTGCAGTAAATGCCAGCACTGCACATATTCACTCACATACAAGCACCACACCACTGTATGTAGATATGTACACCTGTAGATAGCTAAGTACACCGGTGTATTTTATTAGATGAGGGGCAAACACGATAATTGTTGATGTATTAAAGTTAAGTACAATTAAATCTTAGCGAAATATCAAACAACTATTTACATGCTATCTGCCGGCAAAATAGTTATAGATCACGTGTGGTAAGTTGTTTAAGTCGAAAAGAAGACAGTAAGACAGTAAGTTGATTGCTTTCAAAAGCCGAGAGCAATTAATTCTGCTCGATGTACCTGAAAAAAATTTTAGTTGCTATCGAAGTGTTTGCACACAACTTAACAGCTGAGTTTTGTAAATATTGAAATTAATTGTAAACTGAATTATATAATTTCATTGCAATAATATTTATTGGAGGGGGCGCACACTAAAAGTTTTTAATAAATAGTCACGGTCCTTCGTCACCGACTTACAAATAAAAATGAATATGTATTTTTAGAAATACTTGTATATATCACTTGGAGTGGTCCACTTAAACGACTTGAAACTTTCTCCAGTTTGCATACAATTTTGTGTTTCCAAAGGAATCACGATTACGGAGTCGTTTTTGCAATAATGTTTTTGGCAAGTCTACGTCAACACGAAGACAATTATGGGAGTGGCACAAAGCATTCAGTGAAGGTCATAAAGTCATCGAAAACTTGCCTCATCCGAGTCGTTCACTCCAACTCTGTTAAGGACAATAATATCGAAAAAGTTAATGAAGCAGTGCTTGAAAATCGTCGTGTTGGCATCAGATAAAAAGCAGAGGATTTCAATATCTCTTATGGATAGACGCAACAAATTTTGTTTAATGCTTTGGGTAGACTCGTGCCAAAGGACTTGAATCTTAAAAAAACGACATCGAGTAGAGATCTCAGAACAGATATTTGATAACGTAGCTGAGAACCCTATATTCATCAAACACATTACTATTGGTATTAAGACGTGGGTTTATGAATATGACACTGAAACCGAAGAAACCAAAATTCACTGAAGGCACTGAAGACCATTCCAGGCGAGTCTTATAACAAGTATATGAAAAATTAGATAAAACTTTGGTATTTTGAGGGTGATAATAAGTATTTATACGAAAATAAATGAAAATGTGTCAGTCCGGGTCAAATTTGATCATGTGGTAGTTTACAACGTGTTTGTACTCCGGCCTTTAATATCAATAAAAACGATAGAAATACATAAAAATATTATTTTCTTTTTTTTTTTTGTTAGTCCGGGTCAAATTTGATTATATGCTAGTTTACAATGTGTTTGTGATCCGGCATCCAATATCAACAAAAACAACAGAAATACATGAAAATATTGTTTTCTTTTTGTTAGTCTGTTTCAAATTTGATCAGATGGTAGTTAATAACGTGATAGAGCTCAGGTGTCCCAACATCAATGAAAACAATAGAAAATTTTTAATTGCTTCTACTGTATTCTGCGGTCTCAAAGAGACTTTAGAGATTGCCAAAAAATGTGGCTTGAGGTTTTTTTAGCTCGAAAACGCCACTGTCTATCTGTTAGTTATTTAAGTAGGATGGTATGAATTCATTGGAATGAAGTTTTGATTACCGGATGTGGTATTATGGGGACCATGTTCCCGAACAGATGACAATAACTATATAACTATTTTAATAATAGTAATATATTTCTATTATGACTAGTGCACTGAATTCACAATCGCCCCGGAGCAGTAAACCTGATCACCTTCAAATTGTTTGATAAAAGAAAATTACGGATAATTCCTACTTCGCGCTCAATGTAAGCTCTGATTTGGAAAAAAATTCCATCTCGGTGCTCACTGTCCGTATTGGTTTCCTACTGCATGCCTTCATTATTGTTCCGCAGTTTGTAATGGCATCAAATTGAATTAGAGATAGCACTGACTAGTTCCCTGCTTCTTGCGTGTTTTCGGGATTACAATCAATTTCCTTAAGACAATTAATCTTCGTCAGGGGTTTCACAGTTTCTTGAATGCCCATTAGGACATATTTTTCGTACTTTTGATCGAGAAAAAAATTCTTTTCAAGTTGCTTAGTTATGACATCACCGCAAATATTTGGGTATGAGTGCTTCTAACATAAATTTCGTATACCAGATGATACCTACTTAAAGTGGTTCAGATCTGTTTGCGAGAATTAATATTTGTAACCCAGAGTGTTTAGCCTCTGGTGTATCAAAACGCGACAATTTGTTTTTAGTAGGTTTAGGGAGGCTCAACAATGGTCGACAACATTATACACCGAGCCGAAGTGTGCTCAAAGATCTTTACAAAATATTAAGATAATCTCGGTTAAATGATCAAAACTTGTTGTTCCTGATTGTTTCCCAATCTTCAAAGACATATTTCTCTCGAAAATACTTTATATCTCCCCTGCCCCTAGTGGGTCTTCGTTTCCTTATAAAGAATGTTATAGACGTCCCTTCAGTACACCAAAGACCTCCTAAAATTCAGGTCATAAAAATAGCTCCAGGTTATAGGAGAAAATATGTGATATTAAGTTAAAGCTGTTATTCTCTTACAAGTGAGCTCGCCATATTTTTACTTTCATAATTTCCACCGAATTTCTTACTGGGTCGCCTAATTTATTATGCATTTGGATAAAAATATGGTAAGTGCGATATGTATGTATGATATAGGTATATAGTATTAATAACACTGCCCATTCGACCGAATAGCACATGTATGTATGTATATTTATTTATATTAACGGCTATCTTTGTACATATACAGTTACGAACGTATCGTTTCCATTTACCCGTATACTTTTGTTTCATTTGCGATGTTTGACTGCAGCGATGACGGTAGTGAAAGTAGAAAGTGTTAAACCGTGTTCCGCCGTTGCCGTAATACAAAGAAGTGGCGGAAGCGCGCGCACAACAACGTCAATCACCGATGCTACAACAATATGTCAATAGAAGAGTTGTGGCAACAATAAAAAAATGCTTAAATTAACATATAAATTAGCAGGTTCAACATCACATTGTCATGTAAAAATGTGTGGGCCGCGAAATGTGGAGAGTCTAGACTTTGAGGATTACCTACTTAGGGAGAGAAAACATTGAAATCAGTTGTCATTTACGGTGAACATAGGTTTTGTGAGAAAAATGTGGCTAGCATTTTGTGTTGACAGTAAGCAGATTTAAATCTATTCTCAAAACATGTGAATTGTAAAATGTAAAAGGAGATTGTATTAACCACGTTTGGGTTTAAATATTGTAGATTACTGGATCAGGGGGCTCTGTAAACTATATTTAACAATATTGCACAAATAAAGTTGTTCAAAATCAAGGTCTGACCGATTTTAATGTCGGAATTGGATAATGAAACTTGAACGAATTAAAAACACGTACTACATTGTGGCCCGGAACGCAAGACATTTAATTATTTATCAATATTTATTCTGTCGGTTCCAAAGTAATCCCCACCAAACCAGTAATACACTTATGCCAACGATTTTTCCAGTCCACGAAAGAATTTTTATAAGTAATTTTTGGGATGGCCTTCAGCTCTTTTAGCGAATTTTGTTTTATCTCTTCGATCGAAAGAAGACGGGTTCTATTCCGATGATTGTTGACTTGTTTGCATGACAAACTCATTAACCTATATCTTATCGGCTGTTAAAATACTCTACATGAATGTGGGATCTGACTTCGCAGGATCAAGCATGTCCAAAGAGACCTGTTGACGGTACTCTTTTTGTAAAAAAAAATCTGCTTTATCTGGAGGAGTAGAAGAGTAAGAACGCGTTTGATACCCAAACTCATTCGAATGCACTCGCCAGGGATGTCAAGTTCCTTTGCCATCTCTCTAACACTTACCTAACGATTTTCAAACACCATATCCTTACTTTTTTCACATTTTCATCAGTTGAAGAGGTCGAAGGTCAGCCAGAACGAGACATTTCTTCAACGATCTCTCGACCGTCTTTGATGGTTTTTTACCAGTCGTAGGCTTATGTTTTTAATAACCCGAGTTATCGATCGCCCATAGAAGTTTTCATACGGAAAGTGGCAGCATATTTTGCTATAAGAATTAAAGAGTCAGGTGGTTGGTTATAGCGATATTCCTAATCAGCTCTTCCCGAGATTAGATTTCAATAGGTTCTTCTAGGTGAGAATACCCTCTGAATGTGAATGGAGAAAAGGTTCAGTGGTGGAAACAATACTATTTCAATCTATACCGAAGGGGTAGATAGTGGACTCTGTAATAGGGACGGACGACTTAATATCTCTCCCTATCCATCTTCCAAACTCAGCCAGCTTTCTTCAAGCGTATATACGAGGCATAAAGAAGGGCTGTGGAGTTCTTATTGAATAATCCATGGTTGTTCAGATTTTATATGCATTATCGCTAAAATATAAAAACATAGTCCTAAATATAAATATGTATGTACAAATACCCATTGCAATGCTACATGGTATGGGGTTGTTTTCAAGTGCACATGCACATTTGTATTCAATTACCTAAATACATATCCTAAGTCAATATGTTATCTTAAGCAAATATCTTTGTTTGTTAATTGTTGAGCGCATACGTATTGCATATAAATGCATACGTGCCTCATACATATAAATGTATGTATGTATCTCTATGCGTTTGTTTATGTATTTACTTTGTACTGCCTCAACACTGGCGAAGATAAGCCTGCTAAACTATTAAAGGATAAGAAAAACGTATGTATGCCGTTAGGAACATTTATGCTTAAGATATATGTACATACTTCCGTATGTACAGTAGATTAGTATTAAGATATGTGTATGCACTCTGCATGTGGTGCATACATGAATTAGGATAAGGAATTTTATAAATAAAGGGGAGCTCTGGGCAACCAGAGCTGAGAATACAATTTTTATAACCGAACCCTTCGCGTTATTATTTAACAACGGTAGATTCATGAGACCGGCCAAGCTTATTACACAGATAGCCGGGTGACGTTGCTAGTCTTGTCGCCGCCAAAAATACTCTGATAAGTCGACTCCCCTTGTTCATAATCTGGGTTCCCAGTCACAGGAACATTATTGGCAACTAAAAAGCATAGCATCTGGTCAAATCATGAGCCTCTCTAGACAAATCCGAAGCAAAGACAATACCGTGCCCGCTAAGAACGATCAAGAGGGATCGCTAGACGCAATTAGAACAAATAGCTCAGAGCAGTTGAAAATCTGTAACCGAATGCATTATAGTAGTTTCTTAGTAAATATCCAAATATACCGCAAACCCGACATAGTACAAGTAGAACTCTTGGAATCCATTAGGTACCCAAACATGAAGGGCTAACTACAAAGAGCAGAACGAAGATAAGTAATTTCATAAAGGGCTTCAATTGGTTTTAACGCAACCAAGAAATGACATAGCAAGATTATAAAAATCTAACGAAATGAATCAAAATGGCGCATATAGCGCTAATTGCACCCAATGTGGCTGCACACCTACCTACTACCCTTTTTATCGGAATAAATCATTAATATCTTCTTCTTCTTCTTCTTTATAGCCGAGTTTACAACAGCTCACCAGTCTTTCTTTCTTTTCGCAGTTTGGTGCCAACTGGAGATTCCCAGCCAAGCCAGGTCCTCCTCCACCTGGTCTTTTCAACAGTGTACAGGTCTTCCTCTGCTTCCCCTGGCGGGTACTGCATCGAATACTCTCAGAGCAAGAATGTTTTTATCCATTCGGATGACACCCATTCATAGCCGCTGTCTTTTAATTCGATGAACTATGTCTTTGCCGTCGTATACCATAATATACATTATATACTCTAGGGCGCTGCATGAAGAGTCTCTATCTAGAGAACGAAGTTAGCATCTTTCAGTACTAGGGTTGAGAAAACTTGGCGGTCATTTGACAAAAAATCATAAATATTACTCTAAACAGCATTAAAGTTGTCAAAGAGCAGATCTAAAAGTGTAGGAGATCGTTAACTACTCTCTCGTTTGGTTTCCTGGGCATAGGAATATAGAACAAAAATATATTAAAAAGGGTCTCTCTTGACGAACCATAGATAAACGAAAATTAGTACTGTAGTTAGCAAAAGTTAGTTGCTGCTTGGAATTATCTACTAAAAGATCACTTAAGAAATTACAGTGCTATCTAAAAGCAAAACAAAAAATAAAAAAAATCTCCTGGTTCAGTAATTATTTGTACAAAGCTTATATTTTGCATAATAACACGAAATATACTTATGATAATTTCTATCTCGACTAAGGCACTTGATCAAAACTAATAAATAATTTGTTCAACATTTGCATTATTTACAAAACTATATTATTTTTATTAATTAGCACGGGAATACAGCAGGGCCTGTCTTCAGTAACAAGCACCCACTCAAACCTAAATTATAAGTACAATATTATATTTATTATTAGTACCAGTACTCGAATATATAATTTGTTTGCCTACGAACTTGAAAACCATATGTAAGTACATATGTTTATGACTTGTTTCTATTTGAGGTTTGTTGCTTCTCCAAAGAGCACTAATCTTTTTGTGAAGTATAAAGTACAAGTACAAGTTTGCAAATAACTTCACTTGCCAGTGTGATAATACGAGTATGTGAAATTCAAAGGTTCCATCGCCATAATTTGCAAGGCGAGATTTTTTTAAGGTGTGACCATTTTGCGGCTCGTTTTCGCTATCGCGTGTTTGGCAAATTCGCACATGTGAAATGAAAAGGAAGTGAAACTGAAATCTACTAAACCAATACGAAATGTTAGATACGAGACGGCATAACAATACAACTGTTTACCCACGAATAGGATGGGTGGTTGCGCATTAAACGCAATTCATCAATAATATACAATTACATTATATAGTAGATAAGTACATATTTATAGGGTGCTTAGTGGCGTAGAGTGAACTTAAGGCCGATTTTCAAAGTTGTCAGTTGTTGAATTTTTAAAGATAACAAAAACGATAGAATAATCACGCTCTTGATACGAGGAATAAGGAAAACTATAGTCCATATGTTCAAATCTGAGTTAAGTCTAAGCCCCAATCAGACCTTTTTAAGCGCTGCTAATAGATTATAATTATATAAAATACTTGAGTTTTCTTTTCGCCATTAGGTAAGGCGAAGTTTTGTGCTACTTTGAAGACACTATCGCATACTAAATTTTCAACCGCCTAATTAATTTTAAGCTTAGAAGTAATAAAGAACAAGAAAGAAAGGGCTAAGTTCGGATGCAACCGATATAATCTTGCAACTTACAAGAATCAAAGTATGTAAAACGTCAAACAGAGGATCGGAATCTAAGCAATTTTATATATACATATGTATACCAGGGGCGGATCCAGCAATAGTTTTTCAAATCGATCTTCTAATATCAAATCCTACTAAATTGAAAAAAAAACAAGAAAAAACGTTAACTTCGGCTGCACCGAAGCTAATATACCCTTCACAGCTGCATTTCTTTTAGTAACTATGTGTTCAGTTTGTATGGAAGTAATAGTAATCCGATCTGAACAATTTTTTTGGAGATTACATTGTTGCCTTAGAAAATAATCTGTACCAAATTTGGTGAAGATACATTGTCAAGTGTGAAAGTTTTCCATACAAGAACTTGATTCCGATCCTTCAGTTTGTATGGTAGCTATATGCTATAGTTAACCGATCTGAACAATTTCTTCGGAGATTACATTGTTGCCTTAGAAAATAATCTATACAAAATTTGGTGAAGATACATTGTTAAATGTGAAAGTTTTCCATACAAGAGCTTGATTCCGATCGTCCAGTTTGTATGGTAGCTATATGCTATAGTTAACGGATCTAAACAATTTTTTCGGAGATTACATTATTGCCTTAGAAAATAATATATACCAAATTTCGTGAATATATCGTGTCAAATGTGAAAGTTTTCCATACAAGCATTTGATTCCGATCGATCAGTTTGTATGGCAGCTATATGTTATAGTGGTCCGATATCGGCCATTCCGACAAATGAGCAGCTTCTTGAAGAGAAAATGACGTTTGCAAAATTTCAAAAGGATAGCTTAAAAACTGAGGGACTAGTTCGTATATATACAGACGGACGGACGGACGGACAGACAGACAAACGGACATGGTTAAATCGACTCAGCTCAACATACTGATCATTTATATATATACTTTATAGGGTCTCCGACGCTTCTTTCTTGGTGTTACAAACATCGTGACAAACTTAATATACCCTGTTCAGGGTATAAAAACACATTACCGTAGACGTGCGGGTGACATACTGCATTGCAATGTACATATAATATTGTAGTCAGGTCGTGTATTGAATAGAAAAATTTCACAAAACAAAATGATGTATTCCAAGTTTTGAGAATCTTTCGAGAACTTCTTCTGCAGTGACTTCAATGTGTGGAGCAACGCCAGCTCGGTCAATCTATCTTGAAGCATGTTCAACCTCAGCCAGGTTTTCATGAGAGCTTTCAGAGCTCGCATTCGTCACAGGAAGTAAGCAGAGTATGCGAAGAAAACAATGAATCATGAGGTATAAGTCTACATCGCAGTTCTTCAACGTTTCCAATGCAGTAGTCGGTAACTTGTTGTCTTTTGACTTCAGCTTTTGCCTCAGTGGCACTGCCAGTCATCAAGTTCATCTTTGAGTTTCAGACTTCGCAAGGTCTTTGAGTCTATCTATCAAGCAGTCAATAAGATTTTCCGATTCTTTGGTTTTCAAAGTACAGACTTTTTCTGGAAGCAGCAAACTCAGTTGAAATCCATAGTTGTCTAGAAAAGCGTTTCTTCAAATCTTCGTCGATTGTATCCAACAGAAGAATGTACACTGAAACCCTGTAGGATTCTTCGCAAATTCTGACGCAGAAATTTTGGCATTTTGTATGCCGCAATTTATTGGTTTTTCTTCGTCAAATTTCCGTTCCGCCGTTTTTTTTCCTATCTAATAAATGGATCGAAAATGTTTCTCAGCTTTTTGTCTTCGATTTCGGAATATTGCAAACAGCGTATCTATCAGATTTGATGATTTTGCCAGTTTGAACTATTCTTCCTGAAGAATCACGCTGAGTGAATGAGTTGGAGATAGAATATCAGATAGGCGAAAAATCCCAATCGTATCCTTGCTTTTCCCGCTGTTTCTCTCATTTTTCCAGTTACTAATTTTTCTTTGTTGGAAAACTTGGAGGATAAACCGCGAAGAATTAATAGAACAAATCACAGATGAATCTGAAAGCAGCATTTATTTCAAGTTCTCTACCAAGCCGCGAAATTTCCAACAGTGCCCTCTGAGTAAAAGACGCTCTCTTATTTCCTCTGAGATAACTGACATATTGACCGATATATGCGGTATAAAGTCTCCCGGAAGTTCGAAAATCTTTATATTAGGTATATGAAAGCCTTGGACGTATTGACCCAATTCAACCCCTTTTTGATACATAGCATTCTGTCTGAATTTAAATTGCAAAAAAGTCAAAAGTCATCTACCGAAATGTGTACCCTAGTATCTGTCCAAATTTTGGGTACCTAAGTTAGGTGACAAATAACGAAAAATGAAAGATTCACATTCAAACCAGTGATCAGTTATTGAAGAGCAGCACTTTATTATTGATAATATAATTTTTACTTCGACACTATCACTAGATATACCAAATTCCTTAAAGTTGTACGGAAAATTTTGTTTTGAGTCATAATTTTCGTTGTGAAAACTCCGCGCCTATTATTCAAACCGGAAACACTCCCGAACATTAATCAGTTAAATAAACAGCAAACATTTAAAAATTTCCTTAAATATATATATAAGCAATAAATATTTGAAAATTTCCATATTTGTATGCTTTCTCTCGCTGTTTCAAATACACATTTCCTCATTTGATCTCATGGTGCAGCTCTGTTACTCACACGCTCTATCTCTTTCGCACCCACTAACGCTCTTAACTTGAAAACATGTGTTTCTGTGTACATTTTCTACACGAGCTGACAGTCAGTGTTAATAACAATGAACCTTTTAAAAATACAGTTATTAACCCCTGCCCATTTCCATATGCGCACTTCACCTTTTGTCAACCGTGTATTCTTTCAGGGTCACATGCTGGCACTCAACGTGAGTTTTGCGTAAATACTGTTATAAATAAGTACACTTCGGTTCTAAAGTACGTGTATGAGTTTAATATTTACTACTTGAAGTAACGTTTTATTAGTATTTGCAAACATATATTAAAATACAATAACAATTATTGTTATCTCTACTCATTCCTCGTACTTAATTATTTACTTTGATCGGTTTACCAGCCTAGTACTGGGTTTTAGCTTTACACCTAACCTATTTGCATATACTTTTAATAAATAATCATAAACTTCGTGGCAAGCAGTTTGCTATAAAAACTTTTTAAGGTTAAAATAATATTAAAAAGGAAGTACCTTGAGTTGTTTAATTAAATTAAATATCTTGTTTTTTTGTAACGCAAACAATTGTTCAAATAAATACAGTTATATATTACAGAATTATTAATTTACAGCTAGTTTTGTAGAACAAAGTGAGGAATTTGTGAGCGTTTTTCTTGAAACTGTAAGAGGAAATGCTTATTTGCGGCGATTAATTTTTTTATCATCATAAAACATTATTAATATAGTAGATTAAAGTAGAGTTTGTAATAAAAAGTTGTACTTTCCTCGTTAATGAACTCGCTTAATAGAGTTGTCTCCTGTTTGTTAAAAATATCGAAACCTGAAATTATAAACTCTAAGAGTTTAGAAATACGCCAATAAAGAAGAAGAAAACTTTAGAAATAATAAAATACTTGTGTTCAGATTTTATGAAGCTCTCAATCAGCTTATATCCCGATGAAAATTATCTGATATTTGAACGTAGCCACAACCTTCGGTGATAGATGAGATGAGAGCCCGGTTTTAATTAAGTTTATTTGCTGGTCGGTTGATGGCCCGAGTATCATTGCCGACCTATTAGGTTATCGACCCTTGACATATTTAAATTTAAGTTATATATAAACCTAACATGCACTTAACTTTATACAACACAGCATTTTTATTAAACACGCGGATAGAGAGAGAGAGAGAGAGAGAGGTTAAGCCGCAAATACTACATGAGCAAAAAATAGTAAGACTTTTGCATAATTTTAAATTTTTATACTCTTACGACCAGTTGCTACAGAGTATTATAGTTTTGTTTACCTAACGATTGTACGTATCACCTAAAACTTAGCGAGATAAATTTTTATATATATAGAATTGATCAGGATGACGAGAAAAGTTGAAATCCGATTGACTGTCTGTCTATCCGTCCGTCTGTCCGTCCGTGCAAGCTGTAACTTGAGTAAAAGTTGTAATATCTCGATGAAACTTGGTATGCAGGTTCCTTAGTACAAAACAAAGTTCGAACTCATAAATGGGCGTAATCGGACCACTGACACGCCCACAAATCATTAACCGAAAACATATAAATTGCCATAACTAAGTACTAAATTAAGGTATAAAGTTGTAATTTGGTACAGAGGCTCGCAGTAGCAAGGCGCACCAGTGGGCAAAATTTTTTGAAAAAGTGGGCGTGGCCCCGCCCTTAAACCGCTTAAGCCAGTACAACCAAATTTGCTGAGAACAAATCTTATAAGAACTTCTGCCGAATTAGATGAAATCGGAGGATAACTCCGATCACTCCCCATATAACGACACTGTTAATACATTTTAAAAGCACAATAAATCCTTAAGTAATTACGCCAGAGACATAAAATTTTAACCGAGATGGTATGAGAGACAACCACGCCTACTTCTCATATAGCACAATTTTAAATTCCACTTGGCTCGTTCAGTTTTCAGTACATAAATCAAGAAACAATTAACATAACGGGATAAAGCTTTGTACGAATAATGTACTTAGCGTGTGCCATCTTGTGACCAAAAATTGCTGAAATCCCATAAAAACGGTTCAAGCCCCTTCTCTTATAATGTTATGTCTGTAAGTCGAAAACTGGTTGTTCCGGACTTATCCCTCATGTACCTAATAAAAAAATTTTCCAACTTCGGACTGACTTTGTACCGCACATATCAACCCATATATGAGTTATCCCAATGAAAATAAGAGAGCATGTTTTATTCATAACAGTATATGTATCTTTGTGCCCAAAATAGCTAAATTTGAGCAAAAACTTGGCTTAGCCCTATATATATAAATATCAGGATTTTCGAAAATCCGGCTGATTGTACTCTATATGATTGGTTTTACACCTTAATGTAGTTTTCTGGCTTTGATTCTTGCAAGTTGCAAGAGTATAAAATGTTCGGTTCAACCCGAACTTAGCCCTTCCTTACTTGTTTACTTATTTATTTACTAGAAATGGCGTAAATCTTTCTAACAGGAAACCACCAAGATTGCTCCCTACTTGATTGGCAGGTTTATGGAAGTATTTTTCTCAAAGCTACTCGAGTACAAGGGAAAAACTCAAATACAAAACTTTATTGGTCTTTATACCCTCAACAGGGTATCATTCTTTACGAGTTTTGTAACATCAAGAAGGAAACGTCGGCTAAATGTACATATGTATAAATGATCAGCGTGGCGAGCTAAACCGATTTAGCCATATCTCTCTGCATATTATATGCCTACTTCGAATTAATGGATTTAATGGGTTTTCCAATAGGGACGCTACAAAAGTAGACCGATAGGGTCCCTTCAGTATGGTTTGCTATTTCATTGTGAAAAGATATATGATCCAACAACGAGTTGAAATTATTAAAATTTACTACCGAACCTCGGAGTCAATGGCTTCAACTTTAAGAGCGCTACGTCCAATTTATGGTCGTCATAATCGTCCTGTCGATCAATAATTGAGCGTCTAGTGGAAAAATTTGAATTCACACGCACAGTACAAAATGTTCCCGTGCCAGTGAGACAAAGATGTGAACGGTGTGGAGAGAATATTGCTACCGCTAGCGCATCAATTGAGGAAGACCCAAATCAGTCTCTCACACGTCGTTT
>NC_052502.1:17157375-17166089 GCF_016617805.1 Bactrocera tryoni
CGATTATCACTTTATCATGCGAGAGCATAAAATGTTCGGTGACACCCGAACTTAGCCCTTCCTTACTTGTTGGCTATGTTTTCTTGGCTACATACATTTGGAAGGGTTTCGAGCATGAGACACCAGACGTAGAAGAGGTTTAGGCGGTCTACCATATATGTACCATACACATGTTAACTTGGGTATAATAAGAGCAAATTGCAAAGAAAAATAGCTACAATAATTTTAAGCAAATTACCTTTGAAAACTACATAGTGGTACATAATAACACACGAAGCAGCACGCACGAACGTTTTCGCCATGCCTGAGACGGGTTTTACATTTCTTTTTTGCAAAATCTTGTAGACAACAGTGAAGCAGGCGGATGCAACACGAAGCCAGTTACACACGTCTAGATACACCTCTCTCTAAAAAAACAACTCTTTCTTTTTTTGCAATCATATACTCGTGTGAAGGTATTTATTTTACAAGCAGCTATTTTCTCTCAGGTTGATTTAAATGTATATATATATGTACATGTGTACATATTTGTATTTATTTATAAACAAAAATACATATTCTTCTTCTTCGTTTTAACCGAGGTTACAAAAGCAAGCTAATCGCTCTTCCTTTTTGCTTTTGGCACTGAATAGAGATCTTAAGGGTTGCCAAGTTCTTCTCTACCAAGCTAACGGAGGGGAGGTTTTCCTGTTCATCAGATGTTGTTATCCTCAATGCCTCTGCACCATAAAGCCAGACGGGGATGGTGAGTGACTTGCAGAATTTGTTCGTCGATAGAGGATTTCACCTGCCAATTGCCTTCTCAGTCCTAAATAGCTCTCGTTGGCAAGAGTAATTCTGCTTTGGAATTCAAGGCAGACGTTGTTATTAGTATTAATGCTGAAGCCACAAAATTATCTACGACTTCGAAGTTGTGACTGCCAACAGTGACGTGGAAATCTCCTTTGTTATCGAACGGCTCGGAGAGGTGCTTCTCGATCCTGAAGGAACTTTAAATATCGCCAAACGTGAGTTTACACAGCGGTATTAGTACGGCGATACCAAGTTCAGACAAGCGGCATAAATGCAGTTTTTTTCGTGCTGTCAGAAGCAGCTTTAAAATCTGCGAATACTTGGTGTGTTTCAATCTTTTCCAAGATTTGGCGCATAGTGAATTTGTGGTCAGTTTTGCCAGATCTAGAGCCACACTGATAAGGTCTAATCAGTTTGTTGATGGTTGGCTTTAATCTTTCACACAATACGCACGATAGAACCTTATACGCGATGTTGAGGAGGCTTATCCCACGGTAGTTGACGCAGATTGTGTGGTCTCCCTTTTTTTGGATGGGCATAACACACTTAAATTCCAAGCGTGGGCATGCTTTCCGAAGATATTATACAAAAAAGCTGACGCAAGCTCCTTTGCAATTCTTCTTTAATTTAGGAATAGCTTGGCCGGCAATCCATCGTCTACCAATGCTTTTTTGCTCTTTAGACGATTCGAACAAAGGAACGTCTAATCCGTCGTCATCGATCGGGAATCGGGTTCACCATTTCCTGGTGTTATGTTTTCACCAGCATTCAGTAGATTGAAGAAATGTTCCCTCCATAAATTCAGGTGTACTAAGCATCAATCAATCATTTCTTAAAATTTTCGAGCATTATTCCTGTCGGCCAGCTTGTCGAGCTCTTCGTATTCATGCATTTTCGTCTCTCCCTTTTTTGTCTCCAAATGCGTAAAGCTTCCCTCTTCAACTCTCGGTATCTATCTCATCCGTTACAACGTTACTAACGTACGCATTCAACAAAAATTGAGCTGCATCGCTAAACAAAATTTTCTTGCCCTGCGTCCTGCGAACCATTACTTATGTAAAAAATTTGCATGATTTGCAAACAATGATCCAAAGTGAGTATGTTTATTAAGAAATGGTAAACCACACAGATTTTAAATAAAGTGGCAGCTGTCAAAACCACATTATCCTTGTGGAACACTACGAATTTTCATTAAGCAGTCCTTGCTTTTTCTGTTTGGGTGCATCAATCAATTTGTCCAGCTGATTATAATCATTTTACTAAAACAGGCAAAGCTTAAAATAACCAAACCCTTGGAAATCCCACCGACAAAAAAGACAACATAACCTTTTTCCTTGTGACTGTCCGTCTTCGAAGTAATTAGAGCAGATTCATCCTTTTTAGATCATGATCAGTGGCGCTTTAGATTCATGTAAACAAGCCACTTTTCGTCGCCAGTAACAATGCGCTGAAAAATGAATCGCACTGAAGTTTGATAAGTAAATCACAGTCGGTAATACGACGAGGCAAATTTAGTAAGAATATGAGGAACACTTACATATATATGGCTTTGAAATTATTCCTAGTTGTTTATTTGCTTATGGACGGTCTCGATTTGTTATTCGAGGATTTGCACCAACCAACGACTTTGGTTTATCCACCTCGGCTTCAAAAATGTTTCCAGAACATGGTACATCCCAAAGCTCGAAATTGTTGAAACAAAATTCAGATCATACATCAGACAATTTTCACTTTGCTTGAACTGCATTTTATTCTTTTGATAGTAAAATAAAAACAATATGCCAAAAATGTTGTTTTCGATCTTCAATCTTCGATTGGGCACCAAACAAAAAATGTTCCAAAATATTTAAGAAAATTCCTTACAAACAAGCCTTACTGTACCAGCTGTTCAAATATGAAACGGTAAAGTGGTAAAGTTCAAACAAATATTAACTTCAAATTATTTAATATATTACATAGAAAGCACAAGAAAATATGTTACTCATAGGTGGGGCTGGGTAGAAAGGTGGCACCGCACGCTCAAGCCGCCATCATGTAATAAATCCCTCGAGTGGACTCAGGTTCTACCGCAGTATTATTTGGATTGAGAACTTGCAGGAAGACTTAAAGGCATCTGGCAGAATATCTATATGGGACAACACTCCGTCTTCAAGAATTTTCTGTGATGGAGATGAACCGAGATTCCCAATTTTTCCTTGAAGGTTTTCGCTCATATATGAGGAAAATCAGACCAGTTCCGTCAACGCACCATGGCCGTCAGAAAACGTTCTGTTTCAAAGAACTGTCAACATGCACACATGTATTCCTGAGGATCGACGCAACTAAACGACCACTTGACCAGCCATATTCAGGCCCACACAAAGTGATCAAAAGACTTGATGAACGTGTTTTTGCCATCGAGGTTAACGGCAAGGTTATAAATGTAAGCATCGAGCGCCTAAAACCAGCTCATTTGGCCAATAATGAAGTATTCCACAACACGCCACATAGACGTATTCTCACCGAGCCAACGAATTCGCCACGTACATCAACCAGCCTTCCCATGCACCAAAGTACCTGAAATATTTGGCACCCGCGCTAAAAATCTGATATTGAAACCTCAACCTCAAAAGTCCAACAAGTCTTTATTTGGGGAGTACTATGGGCACTCACATATGGCAACCCTGTTTGTCATCAATTATTCTTGTGGGTACACAGGCGCAGGTATCGATCTGGCAACACGGTTTTGTCAGTTATTCTTTCTAGCGTCACTCTTTGATAGACGCCATCAAGAATAGAAGTGCTTTTAAATGATTGCAACGTTTTAATAAATGTGGTGTTTCATCTGCCACATAATTGGTGTGTTTAGAGGTGTATGACAATGATGTAATTGCCGTAAATATTGATGTAGATGGTATTGACTCTAAAATAGACAGTGATATTGAGGAAAATAATATTAGAAAGCATAGTGGATCTCGAAAACACGATCAGCGTGGAAAATTATAAGGAATAAATGGTGAAGAACTCAAAGCAAAAAATATCTAAATCATTACAAATAAATCTATCTTTTAGAACTGGACAACGTTAATATTTCAACGTTGAATCAAACCAGCTTTGGAACAAATGTGATCCCAGCAGGTTGAAAACATCAAAAAATTCAAAACTAAAATTTGAAGAAAATCTACAAAGATCTGCGAAAAATGCTTGGACAAAGTTAACAGATATGAAAGCAAAATGGACGGAAGAAAAACATAAAGAGGAAATAAAAATAATATATGCGGAGCACGAACAAAGAATGAAGTCATTAGAAGAAAGTAACAACTTTTCAATGAAGTTGATGAAAGAAAATCATGATTTGGAAATGAAAATTTTAACAGTAGATTTGGAGCGAAAGAAAAAGGGATTGAAAGGATGAAATAAAATACATATGTATATGTAAAATTATAAACGTATTTATTAAACTACAATAAACTGAAGTAATATATTCATTAAACATTTTCTAGTAACATTATTTATTGTATGACTTTCAGCATTGCGATTATTGGGTATATTAATATATTGTTTACAACACCTTCAATTTCATTTGAAAGTGGCGTGATTTAATATCGCGATTAGTGCAGCAGATGTTGTGTAAAACTGCTATTGCAACAATAATGCTTTTGGGTTTTTCTAGATGCAAGCGCAAGCGGTGATAATACCGAAACCTACGCTTCCAGACTCCATACCAGGCGCTCGATACAATTCCGAGTTCTTATAGAGAGACTCGTTAAAAAGATTTTCGGCACTCGTGTTGACGCGCATTAGTGGCGTACCACGAAGCGTTATTTCATAACCACATGTCTGCAATTACTATTCCAGAACCAAATTCCATCAGGATTCTAATCGACAATGGATCCGAGAGTTACGGGATAGGTAGCATCAAGAGAGGATCCAGACCGCGATGCAGCGATGTCTCATGATGCGGAGAGATTACTATCACATAACGTCTGGTCTATTGATGGAAAACATACCTTTTTCTGTTACGAAATGGCTCTTGCGTCTTCGTACCCGGTATATAAAGTATATAAAAAGTTTTTGAGTGAAGTATTTTTGGACTTTTTACCCTGGAGAAATTTATTTACATGAGGCAATCAATTGCTGCGATCACTGATGTGAAATTTATTAAGTTAAAAAAGTCTCTCTGGGACTTTTTTCAGGTCTCTTTCCGTTTTTGCATATAAATGTGATGTCTTTAATTGGGCTATGTGGTACGAAACTACTGTTATAACTCTTGATACCGTACTTTTTAGATACTCCAATAAATTTCCTACTGTCCTCAACATACTTCCTGTAGCATAAAACCCTCAATGTAAGCAAAGCATTTGTTCTGTGATAATGCACGATTCCTAAAAAGAAATGTATACATAATTGAGTCGTTTTAAGGCAATTTAGATGTACCACTTGGTTTTGTGCTCAATTTGTAGTCGAATACAATCGAGCACATTCCAGGCTGTTCCTTTGCTAATCCGAAATCTGTCGCGGAAATCTTTATCGTCATATAGCTGGAGAATTTCGGCCGGGATCTGATTTCTTTTGTTCGTCACATTATTATAATATTCCACAGGTCATCGTATTCTCGGTCACTGTCAAAATCGCAATCCCAATCTGATTCTATATTTTTTCACAAAAATTTATTTCTTATTTCTTGTTATTCTTCTTTTCACAAATAACTGAAAATTCAAAACAAAAATCAGCTGTTACTAAAGCTCCCATTTTCAGTACTTAAGCATTACATAAGCATGAACTGTATTATTATTTTGTATTTGAAGCTGTAATTTGAGAAACTTGGTACAGTTTCTTGGCTCCATAAGAAGGCTAAGTTCGAAGATGATGTTATTATTATTTTGTATTTGATAATTTGAGACAGAGTTTGTTGTAATTTTCGGGTGATCGTAACTGATTACTTGAAAAATCAAGACTTGATATTATTTTTTTAGCGGTCAACGGCATATTTTTTAGCTACAAAAACCTTAGGCGAATGAATAATGTTTTCAGCTTTAGAAAACTGATTTCTTATATGGGGATATTTTGGCATACTAAAAGGCAAAAAAACCGTAAAACCACATTAAAGCTTAAAGCACCGTTAAAAAGGGCTGACTTTGCTTAACAGAAAACTTTAGCAGTACTTGTATGCTATCCTCCACACATATTCAAGCGATAGACGTAACCGCATTGACACCCACTCTACTAATCACTCAACCATCGAGCGGAAAAAGCAAAAAAATCGAAAAGTTTTGCGTAAAGTGAAACGGTAAAACGATAGATAAAGCCAAAGTGTATGGCAGTAAATGCAAGACTCGGTGACTTTTTAGTTTTTTTTTTTTTAACACTTTCATTTCCATTTTCACTTTTTTCCTTTTAATAACTTGCAAAGTCAGTGCTTTACGAATGTTAGTATATGTGTGTATGTGTAGTTGGTGGCAGCACCATAGAGTGTCGAGTAAAAAATGAAACAGCATTGATTTTCCGGTCCTTCTGTGCAACCGGCGGAAATACAATGGATACAACCCACGCCCTTAACCGAGTTACTAAAGTGTCCTTTTACTTCACAAATAGCCGCAGGTAAAAGCCAGCTGAAACCAAAAAAAAAAAAAGCCAAGTGGGCAACACTGATAGTGACAAGATTAGATTAGTTCAGAAAGTGACTGCAACAGAGTTTAGAATAGATTCGAACAATGGCAGCAGCGATAAAGGAAATTATGAAAATGATACTGCCGCAGTGAGACAAATCTGAAAAGTTTCTGCAAACTTGCAAAATGCGGCAAAATCAGATTACAATAAGCCTTGGATTGCACTTTCAAATTTACTTGTACTCATTTGTATTTGCCTCGGAGGCGTGTTGTCCGTGTGCCAGCTAAAGGAGTGCTATAATCAGCAGTATAACGAAAATAATCGAATTATTTTTAGTCGGCATGCCGTGGCAGCTCGATTTGACTGCATGGCCGCCCGCTTGCACACATGCCTCCGCCGACTGTTCAGCTCGCTTCGCTTATAGCTCTTTTTGTGTGTTTTTATTCGTCGATGCTTCTCTTTGATCTTATTTTTAGCGTTCCTTTGCTACATAAAAGCTGGCTTTTAGTAAAACCATTTTGGGCAAGAATTTGTACAACTTCTAATGCCGTTAAACGCAGCAAAAATACTTTAAAAGCGAAGAAAATAAATTAAATTCTGAATCGAGTGAACGGCTTGACCTTTGTGAGCTGAATGTTTGCATTAAATTGTTTGCATATTACTTCACAAAAAGTTTTGAATGTGCAAAGTTATGGAAATCAAAATGCTTGCTTGGCAAATTGCTGGTATTTAAGTGGCATATCTGCTACACTGAACATTTTTGAGGTTAGATAACACTTGATTTTGCTATTCAGTGGAAATATTTTTGTATTAAACTAATATAATGGGATATTCGAAAGGCTGATGAGTTTGTTAGTTGTGGCATTTCCGGTAGATCCTCTGTTTAGAAAAACATTTCGGCAAATTAAATGCAGAATCAGCTCAGAAATTTTTTTTTAATAAACTGATAATGATTTAACTCGAAAAAATGTTTGATAAAACAAGAAAAACGTAAACTCCGAACATTGCTCCGAATCTATACGTAGACACATACACAATATTTCCGAATTTTTTTCAAAAAGAGCACACCAATCCTATATTCATGGATAGCATTATAACTGTCGACGAGACATGGATCTATGAGTTTAGCATTCAAAAAAGTTACAAATCATCGGAATAGAGAGAAAAAAAAAACAGTCGAAACTAAAAAATCAAGGTGATGCTCATTATTTTTCTCGAAATTGGTGGTTTGGTGCATCATGAATTTGTTCCGGAAGGGCAAACCCTCAGTATGGAGTTCTATTTGACCGGTTAGAGGCGTTTGCGTGGAAACATCCGTCGAAAACGGCCGGAATTGTGGAAGAAAAATTCATGGATTTTACTCGACGATAATGCACCATCGTATCGAGCAACGATTGCGACCGAATTTAAAGCCAAAAAAAGCAAAAAAATATCAACTGTCAATACGCTAAAGAAGCTGATCATCATCAAAAAAGTGTTTTGAGGACTGGAAAAATCGTTGGCATAAATGTAGGCAACAAAATAAATATTGATAAATAATAAAATATTTTACCTTTTTTTTCCAATCACTTTTTTGTCACAATGTATTCTATCCTGCATATAAAAGTAATGACCTAAATTCAAAGTTTATTAAACACCATAAATAAGGCAATAAACAGTTGTTCGTTCATATAAATCTTAAACTCGAGTTTGTATAGTGTAATGACTAATAACGTAATTAATTCCATATGTCAAACATTTAATATTAACCGCATTAATCTTAGCATGGCTGCATTTTTTAATAATTAATTCAAATAATTGCTTTAATAAATTAATTACTTTGAAAAAGAAATTAAGCTGAATTTATTTTGGCAGTAATTCCATTTGAAATATGCACTTAATTTACACAATTAACCTCTCTGCAGCACCAGAACACTTCATTCAACCACTAACATTTGCTTTATTTTCCAACGCACAAAACGTGAATGTAACGGCAACTGTACATACATTTGTGTATAATTGAACTACTCAACACCCACCTCTAGACATTTGTGCATTTCACATGCAACACTGCTAGTCAAACAAATTAGAAACACAAGCGCTGTGGAGGCGTTGATTACCACGCAGTAATTGAATATAGTAGCACTATGCAGAAGCGTCGAAGCTGCAACTGCAATGCTAATAATTGCATTACATTCATTTGTAATTTTCTATTTTTAAATATTTCAGCGTTTGTGTGTGTTTGTATGCGCATAACAGTAGTCCACCTACGAGTTTGAATACTCCTCTGTTGCTACTCGGTTTCTATTTTTATAGCTTTGCATAACTCTGTTAATTTTGACGTATGGAATTAA
>NC_052502.1:17166189-17179179 GCF_016617805.1 Bactrocera tryoni
GTTACGATATTAGTCATTACTGAAAATATTTAAAAGATTTATATGAACGAAAACTGTTTATTGCCTTATTTATGGTGTTTAATAAACTTTGAATTTAGGTCACTACTTTTATATGCAGGATAGAATACATTGTGACAAAAAAGTGATTGGAAAAAAAAGGTAAAATATTTTATTATTTATCAATATTTATTTTGTTGCCTACACTTATGCCAACGATTTTTCCAGTCCTCAAAACACTTTTTTGATGATGATCAGCTTCTTTAGCGTATTGACAGTTGATATTTTTTTGCTTTTTTTGGCTTTAAATTCGGTCGCAATCGTTGCTCGATACGATGGTACATTATCGTCGAGTAAAATCCATGAATTTTTCTTCCACAATTCCGGCCGTTTTCGACGGATGTTTCCACGCAAACGCCTCTAATCGGTCAAATAGAACTCCATACTGAGGGTTTGCCATTCCGGAACAAATTCATGATGCACCAAACCACGAATTTCGAGAAAAATAATGAGCATCACCTTGATTTTTTAGTTTCGACTGTTTTTTTCTTCTCTCTATTCCGATGTTTTATAACTTTTTTCAATGTCAAACTCATAGATCCATGTCTCGTCGACAGTTATAATGCTATCCATGAATATGGGATTGGTGTGCTCTTTTTGAAAAAAATTCAGAAATATGTTGTATGTGTCTACGTATAGATTCGGAGCAATATTCGGAGTTTACGTTTTTCTTGTTTTATCTAACATTTTTTCGAGTTAAATCAAAATCAGTTTATTAAAAAAAAAAATTTCCGAGCTGATTCAGCATTTAACTTGCCGAAATGTTTTCCTAAACAGAGGATCTACCGGAAATGCCACAACTAACAAACTCATCGGCCTTTCGAATATCCCATTATATTAGTTTAATACAAAAATATTTCCACTGAATAGCAAAATCAAGTGTTTTCTAACTTCAAAAATGTTCAGTGTAGCAGATATGCCACTTAAATACCAGCAATTTGCCAAGCAAGCATTTTGATTTCCATAAGTTTGCACATTCAAAACTTTTTATGAAGAAATATGCAAACAATTTAATGCAAACATTCAGCTCACTAAGGTCAAGCCGTCCACTCGATTAAAAATTTAATTTATTTTCTTCGCTTTTAAAGTATTTTTGCTGCGCTTAACGGCATTAGAAGATGTAAAAATTCTTGCCCAAAATGGTTTTACTAAAAGCCAGCTTTATGTAGCAAAGGAACGCTAAAAATAAGATCAAAGCGAAGCATCGACGAATAAAAACACACAAAAGAGCTATAAGCTGAACAGTCGGCGGAGGCATGTGTGCAAGCGGGCGGCCATGCAGTCAAATCGAGCTGCCACGGCATGCCGACTAAAAATAATTCGATTATTTTCGTTATACTGCTGATTATAGCACTCCTTTAGCTGGCACACGGACAACACGCCTCCGCGGCAAATACAAATGGGTACAAGTAAATTTGAAAGTGCAATCCAAGGCTTATTGTAATCTGATTTTGCCGCATTTTGCAAGTTTGCAGAAACTTTTCAGATTTGTCTCACTGCGGCAGTATCATTTTCATAATTTCCTTTATCGCTGCTGCCATTGTTCGAATCTATTCTAAACTCTATTGCAGTCACTTTCTGAACTAATCTAATCTTGTCACTATCAGTGTTGCCCACTTGGCTTTTTTTTTTTTTTGGTTTCAGCTGGCTTTTACCTGCGGCTATTTGTGAAGTAAAAGGACACTTTAGTAACTCGGTTAAGGGCGTGGGTTGTATCCACTGTATTTCCGCCGGTTGCACAGAAGGACCGGAAAATCAATGCTGTTTCATTTTTTACTCGACACTCTATGGTGCTGCCACCAACTACACATACACATATATGCTAACATTCGTAAAGCACTGACTTTGCAAGTTATTAAAAGGAGAAAAGTGAAAATGGAAATGAAAATGTTAAAAAAAAAAAAACTAAAAAGTCACCGAGTCTTGCATTTACTGCCATACACTTTGGCTTTATCTATCGTTTTACCGTTTCACTTTACGCAAAACTTTTCGATTTTTTACCGCTCCATGGTTGAGTGATTAGTAGAGTGGGTGTCAATGCGGTTACGGCTATCGCTTGAATATGTGTGTGGGATAGCATACATGTACTGCTAAAATTTTCTGTTAAGCAAAGTCAGCCCTTCTTAACGGTGCTTTAAGCTTTAATGTGGTTTTACGGTTTTTTGCCTTTTAGTATGCCAAAATATCCCTATATAAGAAATCAGTTTTCTAAAGCTGAAAACATTATTCATTCGCCTAAGGTTTTTGTAGCAAAAAAATATGCCGTTGACCGTTAAAAAAATAATATCAAGTCTTGATTTTTCAAGTAATCAGTTACGATCACCCGAAAATTACAACAAACTCTGTCTCAAATTATCAAATACAAAATAATAATAAAAATCAGTAGTGCCACTATTGCCTAGGCGTCGCTTTAGCAAATAGCTCAATATAATAACATAATTATCTTAAACTTTTTGATATAATGGGTTGTCAAAAAAGTCTTGAGGTATTTTTATTCATTTTTTTTTTATTGAAATTTAAATGAATTTTTCATGGCTCATGCCCAGCTCTTGACCGCTGCTACTATGACGGTCTCTTTCGACCAATTCAGCGATTTTATTGCAATTTTCGACGACAGGCCTTCCGGAGCGTGGCGCATCTTCGACCACCTCTACACAAGAACGAAAACGTTGAAACCAACGTTGTGCGGTGGAAATGGAAACTGTATCGGGTCCATAAACTGCACAAATTTTATTGGCGGCTTGAGATGCATTTTTGCCTTTATCGTAGTAGTACATACTGTAAAATATGCCGTATTTTCTTTTTATTTTGCTCCATGTTTGCGACGCTATAACTCACGAACGTCTTAAAAGAAACGACAATCAATCAAATGTTAGCGCGTGAAATGAGCTTTCCAAAAAGGTATAACATGACCCGATGCGAAGAATAAAACTAGAACTACGCGCTTTCAGCGCCAACTAGCGAAAATACCGCAAGACTTTTTTGACAGCTTAATATTACTTAAATTCGCTCAATTGTGGTTTCCTTATCATTCAAAAAAAAGCAATTTTACAATCTTTTGGTAAAATATTTTATGACTTTAATGTAATGGTCATCGCTAATACCAAATTTCAACCCCTTTTGTTTATAATTTCAGCGTTAAATATTTATTGTTATATTTGTATCGTGATCCATATTGATCATTGAAGGAACGCGAGTGAATGCGACACGTTCAATAATTATCATCTCTAATTTTATACGAAACATTAAAAAATAGTTTTTCTTCATTAATTGTTTAATTTTTTGTCTGTTTTTATGGAATGTCGAAAGAAAACTGAAGAAAAGTTTCTGCGTTTCCTAACAACCGTTGAAAGAATTCACTGGGCCTTTGAATTATAAATTTAAGTTTGGCAAGGATTAAAGCCAGGCAAGTACCTTCAGGTACATAAGCCTTGTTAGTTATATGGGGTTCAGAACGAGTTTTCACCTGATTTTATTCATTCCAAGCACAAATATGCGCCGTTATAAGAAAATCGTGATCTTCTATTTTCATTGAGATAGCTCAGATATTGGCTAATATTTGCGGTATAAAGTCACCCGGAAGTTCGAAAATCTATATATTAGGTGTGTGGGAGCTCAGGGAAGTATTAACCCGATTCAACCCATTTGCACCACATGAACATACTACTATCAGGAAAAGATTATCTCCAAATTTCAATTATATATCCTAAACATTGACCGATATTTTCGGCAAAAAGTTCACTGTGGACCACATATTCAGTATCTAGGAGCTTGAACAGTATTTATTCGTGAGGAAGTATACTTTAATGGGTTTACGGGTTTCAAACAAACAAATTTTTTTATTGTCTTAAATTGTGCGCTCGAAGCTAGTTAGGCTAGGTGCACCGTCTTTAAAGGCGTTTTTCTTGAAACTAAGTTTCTACGTTTTGACTGAAATTTTATTATTTTTTTTTTAATGAAAAAATGTTTGCCAAAAATCCAACTTTCAGTTTTTTTTCCTTCGTCAAAGTTCTAAGTAAGTTAAGGTTTTAACTAAAACACGTATTTTTTCACTTTAGATGATACTCTAAGGAATTATCCTGCCAACCCGGGCACAGCCTTTTTCCGAGGGGTCACCGGAAATGGCGTCGCAATGGCTGAGTTTAAAATACTTGAATTTACTTTCCCAAAAATTGCAGAATTTCTTTGTTAATTGTATATGTTTGTAACTATACAAAATTCTAATAAAATATTTAATTTTTTATATAAGAAAATCATTGTTGAAAAATTACGGTTTTTCACCCGAGTAAACCCATGTAACCCTTTTGAGGCATTATTCGTGCAAAGTTGTACATTAATTGCTTCTCGATTTGTATACCGTGCCAAACTATTATACTTTGTAGCAACAGGTTGCAAGAGTATAAAAATCACGTATACGCACTGTAGCTCATATATTACCAGAATTTCTCTTCTGCATATATAGGTATAAAAATATATTAATAATGAAGTTCAGCTTACAAATTATATCAATATTTTAGTGAGTTTCTCAATTATAATTATTTATTTTGGGTTTATTATCTTATCTGTGAAAAAGTGGACGCTTAAAGCATTTTTTTAATATTTAAGTTTTTTTATTTTTATATCTTCTAAAGTCGAAAGTTGTTGATGAACCTCAAATATGAGCAAAATTCTAGAGTTCGGTTTTCCAAACGGTGGTCACGCAATAAAACCCACTGATTTGATATTTTCAATGGTGTATGTAAAAGTTACTTATACGCACTGTATTCCGTTGATTACCAAATCTTCGCTTCATGCAGAACTTCCAAATCAAATGGAATTTGAAATTGTGTTATATAGCGTGGCTGTAATCAGTATCTGTAAACTTTAGCTTAAATATTTGCATTATATTTAAGTGAATTTCTCAATCAAACCAGGCTTCTTGATGTGTTTGGAAAAATTTACTTGACTGATCTAAAAACCAAAATGTAGAATTTTTTACCGAGAGACATTAACTAATAGCAAACGATTATAATATTGCTTTTCCAACAATGACTCACACACTAAACCTATGCGCTACATATGTGCGTGCTTCGTTTCTGCAGATGAAAAATTACTCATACGCAGTGTAGTCCATTTATTGCAAAGAAATAAGTGGATGTATTTAAAACTAGATAATGCTTTCAAGTAATAAAAATATATTAATTTAAATCATAAAAATTAAAAGAAAATTGTGTATTTGTAAATATAGCAAATAAGCTAAAAACCAATTAATTGGACGCAAAAATGGTCGCGAAGAAGCTTGTACTAGTATTATTAGCAACCAACTCAGTTTCAGATATATAGAGTTTAAAGAATTTAATATTCGCAGCTATTAAATGAAATAAACAATTCTAGTAAGCTCAAAACGTACTGTGCATAAGAAACGTGGATTCTCTTCTATACTCTTCACATCAAATTTTATAGAGAATAAAATAAATAAACCGAAAAACTACTTTAATATTTGAGATCAGTCGAAAACTAACAAATATATGTATGTCACAAAACGAAAGTCACATTAAAATAAACATTCTTCAAAATCACAACGAAGAGTTACGGCTGAAATGAAAATTTCGCAGAGAACATATATGTACATATATGCACATATATATATACATATATAACACACAAACAATTGCATGCCGCTAATGGCAACAAACAGCGACTATAAAAATGCCATTGAACTCTTTCTCATGCGCTGGAATACAAATTTTAATTTTTTTCTTTTGGCTTGCCTCATGTGCATGTACGTTAGAGCGGGTCGATTTACACGGAGCCAAAAAACAAAACAAAAAAAAATCATGTAAGTGAGAAATATTCTACAGTAAATAAAGTATAGTACGATCATTCTGAACAACTTTTCCTAAGAGACTAAAGGTCTGAAACCGGTTTCGAGTGAGCGATATCTAAAATGAAGTTTTTTAGGAATCATATAATATTTTTGTCAGTTATTGAGATATCCAAACAAAATTTAATACATGAGTGCATTTTGATATTCTATGGATCATCTGCCTGGATCGGCCAGTTCGGACAACTTTATTACATATCACCCATACAATCGATTATTCAGATTTTAAACTTCGCCTTAAAAATCACTCAAAATCGCTCGAGACCCATAGTCTGCAAAGTTGTTCAGAATAATTCGTAAAACATTTTCCATATACGAAATTTTATTTAAAAAAATCGACCCGCTCTAATGTACGTAATTGTATATGACTTGGCATACATATTGCCAACCAGCTATAAACGCGCACCTGCGCAAGCAACACCTTTTTATGCAACTGACTTTATCAGCCGTTTGAAATTCACATTAAAACTTGTGATAAACACAAATTAAGTGTGCAGGTGCTATGTACTGTAAATTTATATATGTAAAGTGTAAAAAAGTAGTAAAAATTTTATGTTTGTATATAAAGTTGCACTGCTCCGCGCGTTTATTTTATGGATATTTCAGAATTAATGCTGCCATAGGCTTATATTTGCATGCCGTGGTGCGACACACGTGATGTGGCATTGAACTCGCGCATTTAGACGCACACAAACCGGTAAATGTGCGGCCGCGACGCGACAAGCGTGGACTTAGCGGTCATTTGTCTGTCTGTCGCAGATTTGCCGACATGCAAATTTCATGGCAAATTAAAAGATGCAACGGCATGTGCCTGTCGGCATGCATGCTAAATGTTGTTGTTTGCCTCGAAGGCCTGCATTTGGTGATAAAGCATTTTTTCAATGCTAAAAATTATGCAAAATCGCAAACAAAGCATAAAATCCCGACAATTTATGCACAGAAACTTTTGCTACCTAATATTTACCTTTCGGAAATAATAATATGTGACCTGGTCTACGGAAAGGGGGCTTAGGTGTCAAAAATAGTTAATGAGATAACGAGAAATGACGAAACGAGTTGTTTATTTTAACAGCTGTTTCCCAGAAAACTAGTTTTCGCACGTTAGCTCCCTTTTCGTAGACCAGGTCACATATATTTAATAAATATTTTTAGTCGAAAAAGTCTTTTCGTATTTTGTCAATAGATGTCGTTGCAGTCGTATGCCTCCAGTGCTACCATTCACATTGTGTCACACTATATAGTGTTGGAAAGATGAGACTTTAAGCTTCATTTAACCAAAAAAAATTAAATTCGGGGAAGTTAAAAAAAGTTACAGCTGTTCAAAAATTAATGAAAATAACGAAGAAATATGCTGTACTTTGAAATATTTGTATAAAAAATGGAAAAATGGCACGCAAGCCACCAATGAAATTTGTGAAGTTTACGGAGACGATGCTGTAGCAGTTCGTGTACCGCAACAATGATTCGCACGGCTTCAGTCTGGAAATTCGGTCGACCTATCGTCGAAAAAATCGATGAAATTATTGAAAAGATTGACCAGGACCGTCACATAAGCAGCCTTGACTTCGTTAAGGAACTTAACATTCATCATCAAATGAGTTTAAACAATTTAAAAAAAACGCTGACTACAAAAAGAAGCTGGATCTTTGAGTACCACATGAATTGTCTGTGAAAATTTTAATGCACCGAATTAACAACTGCGATTCTTCGCTCAAACGAAATGAAAGTGAACCATTTCTGAAGCAACTGGTAACAGGAGACGAAAAGTGGATCAAATACGACAATAATATGCAAAAAGATTATGTTTCAAATGTGGTGAAGGTCCACAAATGGTCGCAAAGCCAGAATTGCAACCTCGAAAGCTTATGCTGAGTGTTTGGTGAGATTAGAAAGGAATCAGCCACTACGAGCAGCTCCTGCCAGGTCGAACGGACGATTCTACATTTTGCTGTCAACCACTGATGAGACTGAAGCAAGCAATCAAAAAAATGGCCAAAACTGATCAACAGAAAAGGCTTCGTCTTCCATCAGGACAACGCTAGACGGCACACATTTTTGATGACGCGGCAAACACTGGGAGAGCATGGCAGGGAAGTTTCGATGCATCCACCATATAGCCCTGACCTTGCACCATCGTACTACCATTTGTTTCGGTTAAAGCAGAACTCTTTTAATGTAGTAAAGTTGGCTTCAACAGAAGCCTGTGAAAATTACTTGTCGCAGTTTTTCGCCGAGAAACCAGAGAAGTTGTACACTGATGGAATAATGTCTCTAGCGAAAAATGGCAAAAAGTGATCGACCAAAATGGTACATATTTGGTTCATTAAAATTCATGATAAATATAAAAAACGTTGAAGTTTGATTAGAAATACCAAAAGACATTTTCGACTACCCTATATTAACCTTTAAAAAAATACAAAAATATTTAATAAATATTTCAGCTGCGACTCAACGCAGCTTGATTTAATTCAACCGTTTTTGACATAACACAAATGACTAACTCATAATTGATGACCTGGCAAATATGTGAGACGCGTGCAAGCAAAGTTTTAGTTGGCAAATTCGCCTACCACACACGCACATGCTTGTATGTACACATTACATATACAACATAAATTTTGTTTTTGCTTGAAATTAAAAGCAAATATTGTGGCGCTGAAATTTCGTTTGTGCGCGCGCATTTCAATTTCAGAACTTCTGTTAATGAGTTACTGGGCCAAGTAAATTACGCCAAGTGCTTCCAAGCCAACGAGCAAACAGCATTGTGCATTTGTGTGCGTCTCTATGTGTGTGTGTGACGCTGTTATGCATTAATTCACCGTTATTTATTTGCAATTTTGCAGCGCCTCTTTATTACTTTAACCGCCAGCGGGTACATAACGGACCAAACACACACACACACATTGAAAATACAAAAATAAATAAATATTGACATGCACATAACTGTAATAAAATTGCAAATAAATTAATAAGCGTTTTTTATTCCCATAGCGCGTGCAGCGCCACCCACACACGTACACACACGAGCTGGCGTGAATTCGCAAGGGGTGAGCGCTCGTGAGTACAAACACAACAATCCACTCAAAATCACTTCGCATAAATAGCCATTTTGTGGAGCACACGCAAGTGTTCAATAAACAGCACACACACAAGCACACATACACACACTTAAATAGGTGTAGACGTGTGGGTGTGTTTGAAGATTGTGGTATTGCAAATGGGCTCGTGCTAGCTAATGTGCACCGTTGCTTTGCTGTCAATTCAGCATTTGCTGATATTAGCGCTGTGATTTTGGCATTTAACCAGCTTTTGCTAATTGCGTATGGTTGTGACAATAAAAAATACTCATTTTTCCACTAAATAGAGCCACAAAATTAATGTAGATAAATATATATGAGATAAAGATAGCGATATGAATATACAAGCGCAATACTCGCTGTTTGGTTTAATCAGTTCATTTAATTTATAACATAAATATTATATAAAAGTCCGATTAGACGCGTATTTTCGTGAATTTTTTATGAAGACATGTTTTTAATAAATAAATAAAATAATGCGCATTAACATAACTTAATCTGCTTTAATAATCAGCGATTTATTTTGAACAAGTAAGGAAGGGCTAAGTTCGGGTGTCACCGAACATTTTATACTCTCGCATGATAAAGTGATAATCGAGTTTTCATTATCCGTCATTTACATATTTTTCAAATACCGTATTTGTGTAAAGTTTTATTCCGCTATCATCATTGGTTCCTAATGTATATACTCGTATTATACAGAGAAGGCATCAGATGGAATTCAAAATAGCGTTATATTGGAAGAAGGCGTGGTTGTGAACCGATTTCACCCATATTTCGTACACGTCATCAGGGTGTTAAGAAAACATTATATACCGGTTTTTGGTCCATAAGTGGGCGACGCCACGCCCATTTTCAATTTTTAAAAAAAGCCCGGGTGCAGCTTCCTGCTGCCATTTCTTCCGTAAAATTTAGTGTTTCTGACGTTTTTTGTTAGTCGGTTAACGCACTTTTAGTGATTTTCAACATAACCTTTGTATGGGAGAGGGGCGTGGTTATAATCCGATTTCTTCCATTTTTGAACTGTATATGGAAATGCCTGAAGGAAACGACTCTATAGAGTTTGGTTGACATAGCTATAGTAGTTTTCGAGATATATACAAAAAACTTAGTAGGGGGCGGGGCCACGCCCACTTTTCCAAAAAAATTACGTTCGAATATGCCCCTCCCTAATGCGATCCTTTGTGCCAAATTTCACTTTAATATCTTCATTTATGGCTTAGTTATGACACTTTATAGGTTTTCGGTTTACACCATTTTGTGGGCGTGGCAGTAGGCCGATTTTGACCATCTTCGAACTTAACCTTCTCATGGAGCCAAGAACTACGTGTACCAAGTTTCATCATGATATCTCAATTTTTACTCAAGTTACAGCTTGCACGGACGGACGGACGAACAGACGGACGGACAGACAGACAGACATCCGGATTTCGACTCTATCGTCGCCCTGATCACTTTGGTATATATAACCCTATATCTAACTCTTTTAGTTTTAGGACTTACAAACCACCGTTATGTAAACAAAACTATAATACTCTCCTTAGCAACTTTGTTGCGAGAGTATAAAAATATTCTACCTTCAGAATTGTATAAAACATTGGAGTCTTATTTAAAAAATAGAAAATTTATGGTAAAAGTGGGAGATTTCATATCTGATGAAAGACAGATACGGGCTGGTGTACCCCAGGGCAGTGTTTTAGGCCCAACACTATATATCATATATACAGAAGATCTTCCAACAGCTAATAATATATTGACCTCAACTTTTGCGGATGACACAGCTTTAGTGAGCCGTTACAAATGCCATATAATAGCATCAAGAATATTAATCGATAGCACATTTAAGGTTTGTCGAAGAATGGCTAGCCAACTGGCGTATAAATGTGAATGAATTTTCGCTTAGACCAAAAATGTGTCCGGCAGTAAAAATTAATAATATTTTAGTACCCCAAGCGAATGAAGTAACTTATCTTGGTATTCACCTAGATAGAAGACTAACGTGGAGAAAACATATATCTAGTAAAATAACTTGCATAAAGATAAGAGCTGCAAATTTAAATTGGCTATTAAATAAAAACTCCAAACAACTTAGCCTAGACAACAAAGTGCTTTTATATAAGCGGTCATAAAGCCGATTTGGATGAATGGCATTCAACTGTGGGGTACGACCTGTGCAACTATTATAGACATAATACAAAGGTTCCAATCAAAAATGCTTAGATCAATCACGTGTTCGCCATGGTACATGCGTAATGAAAATACCCATAAAGACCTTGGTATTTCTATGGTAAGGAAAGAAGTAGAAGACAGCAGAATTAAATATATCTAAACTCCGAGATCACCCAAACCCCTTGGCTAAAGCTTTGGTACATTCCCGCGATCAAACACGCCTTAAAAGAAGAAATATGCCTGCGTATTAAAGAGCAACGTATCACCAAAATAGCTCAATCACTTGCTTGAGCCTGTTTACTTTTTAAATAGATTTAAGATTTTATAACTTATTGTTAGGCTTTTAAAACAAAAAAACAGATTCAATAAATAAAAAAGATATTGAAACAAACATTCCAAAGAAAAATCAATGTTTTTGCAAAAAAAAAAATTTCATACTTAGGAATGGCTGAAAATTCTTATTCCTTTTGGTCATAATCAAATATATTTAAGAAGGTCGTGTGAATATTTCATTTCCATCGATTCAGTCGTTTGAGAGAAATCCTTTTCACCGATTCTAAAAAAAAATTCTTACCAATACGCTCGAAAACTATTTGCCCTATCAACTTCAAATCTACGAAAAATATTTTTAAATACCTATTTCGATACACATAGTATAGTATATGCAAAAGAATTATTGCAGAAAATAACATGTAAAAATATTAGATTTGGTATTTTTAAACCGATTATTAATTTGTATTTGATTATTATAATGATAATGATAATAGTGATAATTACTTGAAATATGAAGATTATTACATTAAAATCATGTTGGAAAATTTTCAAATCGACCTTCTGATATCAAATCCTACTAAATTGAAAAAAAAAACACATTATAAATCGTCGACGTGCGGGGGACTTACTTTATTTCAATATAATAATTACATAATACTGTAGTCAGTTCGTTTTGATAATCTGTCGAGAACTTCTTCTGCAGTGACATCAATGTCATGATGCTTGTGCAGCATCGCCAAGCCGATCAATCTCTCTTGAAGCATGTTAGTCTTCAGCCACGATTTTTTTGCGGCACAGTGTCGAAAAAGAGTGTTCAGAGCTCGCATTCGTGACAGGAAGTGTGCAGAATATGCGAAGATAATTATGAAATTTGGGGTATAGGTCGCAGTTCCTCAACGTTTCCAATGCAATAGTCGGTAACTTGGTGTCTTTTGACTTTTGCTTCTGCCCCCAATGGCACTGCCAGTGACCAAGTTCATCTTTGAGCTTCAAACGTCGTACGACGTTGTCATTATCCAAAAGCCATTTGAATCTATGTATCTATCAATTCAGGCAATAAGATTTACCATTTCTTTAGTTTTCAAAGCACATACTTTTTCTGGAGCCGCAAACTCAGTTGATATTCTCTAGAAAAGCGCATTTTCAAATCTTCGCCAATTGTATCCAACAGAGGAATGTACACTGCGACCCTTTGTTATTGACTGTCCCTATTTATTAGGGAAAATTAACTTTAATATTCCTCAGCGTTGTCTCAGTTCTATTTCCCCATTTGATTATAAAAAGGAAAATACTAATTTTGCTAAACATGCTCCTCTCAAGCGTGCTATGCGTGAGTTAAACTCGCTTTCCGAGAAAGTTCTTCTCACTCTAGGGTATCCTTCATTAATACCCTCAATTCTGTTTTTTAGTTTAAGTTATCTACTTATGTAATTGTAATTTAATTGTTTTAGAATTCTAATTTGCATCCTAATTCTCCATTAGTCTGTAAGAATTAATGTTCATAGACTTAACTAAATAAATAAATAAATCGTTCAACTTTATTACGAAAAC
>NC_052502.1:17179412-17207822 GCF_016617805.1 Bactrocera tryoni
TATAATGTTTAGTCCTCCGTGCGATCCAGGGCACCCTTATGATATTATCAGAATTGGTAAACAACATAAAGATTTAAAAAATCACAGTAAACAAAAGGAGGTTTTTATAAGAGCACATATAAATTAAATTATTTGTTAATTAAAGCTCTAAGTATAACACTCAGGCCAAACCATGACAGTGTGTTCCAATTAAACGTATTTTTTGTTAGTTCTACAGTTGTAACGTGTTTTAAGTTTGTTCGAAAAATAATAATCACAAGCCGGCTTTATTATGATTACATATTGTTGGAGACTCAGTACTATATACTTTATATATTTCGGTAAATCTAAGTTTTATGGTTTTCGTTAGGATGTATTGAGAGCTCGCCGTCAGAGTATATATTTATGAAATTCTGCGGCAAATTTTCTTGTTTGGATTGTTATATAGGTAAACCTTGTATAAAATAGCGCTATGATCCACCTCTTTATGCCTTTCGCAACGTTAAATGTCTCGTACATTTTGTCTATAATATCAACTTTATCTTTGGTTCTCGTCTTCGTCTCCTCATTGCAATGTATTCTTCTCTTTCTGTCTTGAGAAAGTCTTCAACTTCGTTGTCGTTTGGATCTTCACAATCAGACACGGAATCTGGTTCCTACAATATCAATTCGATCTGATCTTCGTTCATCATTATGTAAAATGTAACCTAAACAATAATAAATTTTCGAAAATACATATTCACACATATGTAATAATTCATGCAATAATACTATTACAAGACCATTTATGTAAAACAATGATGTAGGTTGGGTTAGGTTAGGTTAGATGGCTGATCAGAGATTGCACGTAGACTGATAAATGTAGTCCTTTGTAAAGCCATTGAAAATAGAACTCCCGTGTTCGGACTTACAGATCGGCAAAACGCTTAGTGGCCAATACAAATTTAAAAAAAGGCGTTTAACTTCAACACCCGCGAGTTCGGTAGGATGTCTGAAGGTACATATATGCCCCCAAGTGTATAAGTCTTGACCTCAGAAAACGCGGGACGGCCAATAAGGAAGTGCTGGCTTGTTTCTACCACATCTTCCTCCAAACAAGTTCTGCATACGACGTCCGGTAAGATTCCCAATCTTACAGCATGTATGCCAATAAGGCAGTGGCCTGTTAAGAGCCCCACCAATAATGAGATGCTAGCCTTACTGAGGGAAAAGATATCGCTGTGGCCCGGCACTTATAATAAATACTCTCGCTGCTAGAGATAGCGACGCTAGACACTCTTCGACCAACCCTGAAGGCACTGTAAATGAGTTCGAAGCTAGTATCGCCGCTCTGCTAACTGAGTGAATGCTCACTTCTCTGAAGAT
The DNA here is from genome assembly GCF_016617805.1 of Bactrocera tryoni. Classification (NCBI taxonomy): domain Eukaryota; kingdom Metazoa; phylum Arthropoda; class Insecta; order Diptera; family Tephritidae; genus Bactrocera; species Bactrocera tryoni. Next base: position 17,180,757 of record NC_052502.1, read on the forward strand.
GGACACTTTCCGGAGCAGTAAATCTGCTGCTGCCTTGATGGCTGCAACCTTAGCCTGGAAGACTCTGCAATAGCCGGAAAGTCTGAAACTGGAGTTGGTAGAGACCCACAGAAATGCGATAAGTGGTGTGTAAACAGTTCCATGTATACTAAAGTGTAGGGAATTTGTCATTTAGCAGCGGATACGACGTCGTAGCAATTCTAAGAAACGGTTTCAATACGAAAATGTAAGTGATCGGTCTCAGAGACCGACGGGCGGGTGTAGGGTAAACGTGAGGTTAAGTTAATTAGCATAGCAAGTAATGGAATGAAAGCTAAGATCCAACTGCTAATTTTCAAATAACTAATCAAATCTAACTAATGATCAGAAGCCAAGGATCAGAGCAGAAAGACTTCAACACTAAAGTCTCGATATATAATATAGGTTGTCAAAAAAGTCTTGCGGTATTTTCGCTAGTTGGCGCTGAAAGCGCGTAGTTCTAGTTTTATTCGTCACATCGGGTCATGCTATATCTTTTTAGAAAGTTCATTTCACGCGCTAACACGTCTTTGATTGATTGTCGTTTCTTTTAAGTCGTTCGTGAGTTATAGTGTCGCAAACATGGAGCAAATAAAGAGAAAATACGGCATATTTTACAGTACTACTGCGATAAAGGCAAAAAAGCATCTCAAGCCGCCAATGAAATTTGTGCAGTTTATGGACCCGATACAGTTTTCATTTCCACCGCACAACGATGGTTTCAACGTTTTCGTTCTAGTGTAGAGGTGGTCGAAGATGCGAAACGCTCCGGAAGGCCTGTCGTCGAAAGTTGCGATAAAATCGCTGAATTGGTCGAAAGAGACCGGCATAGTAGCAGCCGTAGCATCGGTCAAGAGCTGGGCGTGAGTCATCAAAAATTCATTTCAATTTCAATAAAAAAAAATCAAAAAAATTCCCGCAAGACTTTTTTGACAACCCATTAGATTGTAATATTATGCAAGTAAAAAATATTCTCTTCCTATTCAGAAGTGTTCCATGACCCAGAGATTTGCATGAGAAATAATTACCGTAATTTTTAATAAAAATAATGATGCTTACACAGTAAATCAATTGATTGAGTGATGAATGTGCGAACTGGCAAAACCAATGAAAAACTGCTGACCAAAACAAGCCGGCTGTAAGCGACCACAAAAAAGCAGTTAAGCGGGCAATGCCTCTGAAAAATGTTGTACGTTCATACTTATGTGAAATACAGCGCTGCCAAAATGCCGCGGAAAAGGTTAATTTCGATAATGTAGAATGAATAATGTCACAGATCACGATGCAACGCCCTTAACATGAGGAGAGTACGAACATACTTTCGCCTACCTTATTGTAGTTTTTCGCATACTTGCAACCTGTGGCTACAGAGTATTATAGTTTTGTTCACCTTGCGGTTGTACGTATCACCTAAAACTAAGGAAGATAGATAAATGATCAGGATAACAGGAAAAGTTGATATCCGGGTGACTGTCTGTCTGTCCGCCCGTCCCTCCGTGCAAGCTGTAACTTGATAAAAATTTAGATATCTTGATGAAGCTTGGAACTTGGTGAGGTTTATTAATACAAACAAATTAAGAGTTCGCAGATGGGCGTAATCGGACCACTGCCACGCCCACAAATCGCGCTTAACTGAAAACCTATGTATAAAGAGCCACAACTAAACACTAAATTAAGACATAAAACTGTAATTTGGTACAAGGGATCACATTAGCAAGAGGCACCAGAGAGCAAAAAATCTTGAAAAAGTAGGCGTGTCCCTGCCTTCTAATAAATTTAATGTACATATCTCCTAAAAAATGTGAAAATGGATAAAATCGGATAAAACTCCCATATAACGGTATTGCTCAAAACTGTGAAAAGCGCTATAAATCAAAAACTAAATGCCAGAAGAATAAAAATTTACCGCTGGGATGGTGTAATAACGTTTTATAGAGGCCAGTGTAAAAAGTGTACAACGGGCGTGGCACCGTCCACTTTTTGGTGAAATCCCATATCTCGGGGCCCGGCTGACCGATTTCGATTATATTACTATTTAACATTGTGAAAATGAGGGAAATCGGGCAATAACCTACTTCCCATATAGCCAATTTTAAACTCCACTTGATTCGTTCAGTTTCCAGTACACAAATCAAGAAGGAATTAATGTAAAGAAATACAACTTTGCACAAATAATTGAATTAGTGTATGGCACCTTGTGACTAAAAATTGTTCAAATTCAACAAAAACTGTCCGAGCCAATATGTGAGTTATTTCAATGAAAATGGGAAAACGTCTTTTACTTATAACAGTGTATCTTTGTGCATAAAATAGATAAATTTGAGCGAAACCTTAACTTTCTCCCATATAACTAATACCAAGATTTTCGGACATCCGGCTCACTTTACTCTAATTAGGTTTTTATTAAGTGACATGTACTATATATAGTATTATTAGTAGTAGGTATTGGGAAAAATGGACAAAATTTGGTCGATGCTATCCTCCCATACACTAAATATAATGATTTTCGTTTTTCTAACAAACCTTATACCGAATATGTCGGTCAGTGTATGAGTTATATCAGGTATATGTACATATAAAATTGCTTAGAATCCGGTCCTCTGTTTAACGTTTTACATCTTAAGTTACACGTATTTCTTTGCTTTGATTCTTGCAAGTTGCAAGAGTATAAAATGTTCGGTTGCACCCCAACTTAGCCCTTTCTTACTTGTTCTTTATGGGAAATGTACAACAATGACGGTTGTGTTAGGAACTATAAGGAGGATTATTTTTTATTCCTGATTTTTTAGAGTAAATGAAAGGACGCGCAAATAGTATGATACCGTCGAGAAACTATTGAGTTCTAACAAACGTGTTTTCTTAGTACCAACAAACTCAGTTTTGTTGTTTGAAAACATCTTTCCAATATTCTTCGTGAGAGTAAAATAAATTGTTCGTTGGACCATTAGCCAGTGATCTAGGATTAGTTGAAAGGTAAATCACCGATAACTTACCGCAATAAATAATCAATAATTCTTAAACAAATTTAATTAAAGTCAACTTCTTAATCGATTTAAAATTTTTTTAAACGTTTTATTTCTTATTTAATACTGAGCCATCGCGCGTCGAAAGAAAAACTCGGATAACTTTTGCTGAATCGTAAGTTTTCATGAGTTTTCGCGTACGGTTCTTTATTAAATAGAAAATAATTATGAACAAAATTGTGTAATGCGATTGAGAAATTGATTTTAATTGAATTTAAGGGGGTACATATACTCTAAAAGCATGAATTTCAAGTAATTTTTAAAGTGTCGTAAAAAAAAGGCAATTAATATTTTTACTATCCATTTTTTTGTGGTGTTTTTATTGATATCTTAAGAATACAGAAAAAAAATTTTACAAAAAAATATAAAAAATTAAAATAATTAGAGGGTGGGGAGAGACAGGTGTAAACACAACAAGTAAGGAAGGGCTAAGTTCGGGTGTCACCGAACATTTTATACTCTCGCATGATAAAGTGATAATCGAGATTTCATTATACGTCATTTACATATTTTTCAAATACCGTATTTTTGTAAAGTTTTATTCCGCTATCATCATTAGCTGCTAATGTACATATATACTCGTATTATACAGAGAAGGCATCAGATGGAATTCAAGGCGTGGTTGTGAACCGATTTCACCCATATTTCGTACATGTCATCAGGGTGTTAAGAAAATATTATATACCGAATTTCATTGAAATCGGTCTAGTAGCTCCTGAGATATGGTTCTTGGTCCATAAGTGGGCGAGGCCACGCCCATTTTCAATTTTTAAAAAAAGCCTGGGGGCAGCTTCCTTCTGCCACTTCTTCCGTAAAATTTAGTGTTTCTGACGTTTTTTGTTAGTCGGTTAACGCACTTTTAGTGATTTTGAACATAACCTTTGTATGGGAGGTGGGCGTGGTAATTATCCGATTCTTCCATTTTTGAGCTGTATATGAAAATGCCTGAAGGAAACGACTTTATAGAGTTTGGTTGACATTGTTATAGTAGTTTCCGTGATATGTACGAAAACTTCAGTAGGGGGCGGGGCCACGCCCACTTTTCCAAAAAAATTACGTCCAAATATGCCCCTCCCTAATGCGATCCTTTGTGCCAAATTTCACTTTAATATCTTTATTTATGGCTTAGTTATGACACTTTATAGGTTTTCGGTTTCCGCCATTTTGTGGGCGTGGCAGTGGGCCGATTTTGCCCATCTTCGAACTTAACCTTCTTATGGAGTCAGGGAATACGTGTATCAAGTTTCATCATGATATCTCAATTTTTACTCAAGTTACAGCTTGCACGGACGGACGGACGGACGGACGGACATCCGGATTTCAACTCTACTCGTCACCCTGATCACTTTGGTATATATAACCCTATATCTGACTCTTTTAGTTTTAGGACTTACAAACAACCGTTATGTGAATAAAACTATAATACTCTCCTTAGCAACTTTGTTGCGAGAGTATAAAAAAGAACAATTTAGAGGAATAATCTAAAAATATGATTTCAAACAAACAGACCATACAAAGCTTCCAGAAACCTGGACTAGTTGACTGGTTACAAGAAGAGCAGATACCTTTGGCTACAAATCTAAAACTGAATTTCTTAAAGGCAAGACAAGTATTAGTGAAGATCGCTACAAATAAACTAATACGTCAGAAAGAAGAAATAAGGAAGCAAATTGAAGAGCTATCAAAACAACAAGAAGAACTCAATCAAGAAGAAGACGAACTTAGGAAGCGGAAAGAGTTAGAAAGTCTTTCAGAAAAAGAGGTCAAACTTAAAAAGACTGAAAGCTATAATGTTGTGGTGCTGTCAAAAGACTTGCCACCATTAGATAAAGAACTTAATTTATCAGAAGTCAAATTCGTAAAACGTTTACGTCGCTATCAGCATATCTTGGCACCAATTGATTTGCGTCACTATGGCTACCCAGTGGTAGGTTACCTTGGAGAAGGCTCTGTCTCGATCTACAAACACCGATTTAAGCGACGAAACCAGTCAAACTATTCGACCCGATGTTTATTGGAACATGTTTGCATACGTTGTGCGCGACCCTTCCATGTGGACGTTTCGGGTGAATATTTTACCAAAGAAAATTGTATTTACCACTGGGGGAAGTTTAAGGAGAGGTTTACATGCTGCGGGGGTGAGAAAGACTCAGAGGGTTGCGAGCGTAATAAGCTGCACGTGTGGAATGGGATTATTGATGGGGACAACGGACCCTATAAAGATTTTCTGTGCACACAACCACGCCCTGATAAATCGGATGTTGAAGCCAAAGTGTACGCATTGGATTGTGAAATGTGTTACACTGGACGTGGACTCGAAGTGGCCAGAGTATCGTTAGTTGGTTACGATGGTCAAGTGGTTTATGACCATTTTGTGAAGCCGACATGTGAAGTTGTCGATTATTGTACACGCTTCTCAGGCGTAACCGCCAGAGATCTATGTAAAAATCTAAACAAAAATTTGAAGACCTTCGCCGAAGTTCAAAAGGATTTGCTGCAACTTATCGATGCCGATACCATACTCATTGGTCATAGCATGGAGAACGATTTGCGTGTGCTGAAGATTGTTCATAAAACGGTTGTGGACACAGCAGACGAGTTCCCACACCCATTAGGCTTTCCATATCGTCATTCGCTTAAGAATCTGACTAAAGAATACTTAAAGCGCGATATTCAATGTGGCAACAACGGTCACGACAGTGTGGAAGACTCTCGTGCCTGTTTGGAGTTGATTATGTGGAAAGTGCGTAACAAGATGCCTCCAAAACGACCAAAAGAATGGATAAAATAAATATTTTATATAAAAACCAAACATTTCTATTTGCACAAAAAAAAGAAAAATTATGAAAATTGAAAAAAATTAAACAGTTGAAGTAATTTGTAAGCGTATAAATATATTTATGTTTTATTATTTTACAGTGAGTAGCTTTGGGGCTTGATGATATTGTAAAAACACACCGTCTTTAAGCAAGCAAGTAATCTTGATCGTAGCAGTATTAAAGAATGGCTTCTAAGTGGGAAATTGAGATTCGATAGAGTTCTGTTGTGACAGGTTATATCGAGCCATTAAAGAAAAGGAATAATATTTATTTATTGTTTTACTATGTTTGAGGTAGTCGCTGAAAATAATTCCTTGCAAATCCCAAAAATCGTTGCTAAAATCTTGTCGGCCGACCGTGTGTTTTCTGGCGCTTTCGACGACTATCGGCGGTATTCACTTATATTTATCCATTGTAAACAGAATTACAGTCGTTTTGGGAGAAATAACTTGAGAATGATTAGATTAAACAGCATTAAGCGTTTAGAGTAGTTTAGTACCCCGAGGGATGAATCAAGGTTACAGTTCAAAGACCTTTCGACCCATTTAACTTAGTGTGGGTCTTGCCCGCTTTTTGGTAATATGCGGGATTTCCTTCTAGTTAACCGGTTACCTTGTTTATTCCCTGAACTGAGATACAACGGTGATCATATAAAATGTATATACTTGTACAATATTGAGTGCCAGCGCACAGTGGTCGATTTGAAATATTTAGGCGGCCAAAACTATTTCTGGACGTTAATGGCTTCGAAAGACTGTATTTTAAAAAACTATCTATTTATTTTAAAAAAATCAATAAGAAAAACATATATTTTATAATAAAAACATATTTTATTTATTTGCATTAAATTGTCTTATTAAAAGATGTTTCTATCTCGACTTCTTCGTGCTCAATACTTGATTGTCTGTGGGGCTCGGCAGGTTCTAATAGTTCTATAACTTCACTGGAAAAAATATTGTGTGAAGTTTTCTTTAACGATCTGTCACTACTTACGAGTGGATCTGAAGTAAGAAGCAATCTTTGATAAATATCACGGTTGCATTCTTCCCTTGAAAATTGTCTTGAAAAATTCTGTCTGTATTACCGAAAATGTTTATTTCGCGCTTCTGCAGCCTGCATTATCTATGATGGTCGCCCCATGTAATAGTAATTTATGCATTGTTGGAGTCATGGGATGCCATCCGTATAATTCCACATACATTTGCGCGGTGTTGAAGGCGTATTCTTCGAATTTTGTTGTATTTATTTTGTGTCCACTTGAAATCGCCTCTAATAAGATTTTAAATTTGTGTATTAATTCGTGGTTAATGCCTGTTATGTCCGCCGCTAATTCTGTGTTTTCAAAAAATCTCCTAATCGTATTGCCATCATTGGTATTACCAAAATTGGCTTTAGGCATGGCCACCAACAGCCCAGTTTCTAAGCGGAATCTTTCTTGGATTTCTTCTTTTCTTTCTCTTCCTCAGTCCTTTTCTTTCCATATTTCTTCACGGGCAATTTATATGTCAAATGCAGAATGCTTTCAAAAATACGTATTTTTGCGTGCAATACCGAAATGCCAAACTCAAGAGCATCGGGACTTATCTCGTTCTTTTTGCTTAAATTATTGAAATCTTTGGAAGTGGCGCCACATATATAGCATCGGCTAGTTGAGGTCGTGTTGGTTACAGCATTGCAAACTTTGCCATCAATCATGGTCATTTTTAAAATGTGATTATAAGAAAATTCTTTTTCATCAATATTTACTTTTGTAGGAGTGAGGTTCTTAATTTCATTTTGCACATAACTTATTTCCTCTTTTGTTACATCTGTAGTTTCTTTCACATACCGAAATCTGATGGGGCGGCAAAATCGTGGTGATGATGGTGTTGGGTTTTGCCAAAATACTTTAAGTTTTCTTTACCACAAATAATTTGAAGTGGGAAAAAAGAACTCAAAAATATACTAGCATCGGATTCAGCGTCTTCCGAGAATTTTTGTTTGTACCGTGCTTGTTGTGACCCGTCACACCCCCATTTATAAATGACCGTTAATGACTTTCTTTCAATTTGGTTAAGGGTTGATAACACTTCTTCCAGGTAGATTGATAATCGTTGAATAGTATGATCCATTAGGCATTGTAAACTAATTTCTGCGCAGGTAGCCGTTACTCGCAATGCCGTCTTTGGTGGGTAGCATTCTTGTTTTGCTTTCAACAAAAGGTCGTAACAAGGGTAATGCTTTGGGTTAGTTGCTCTTATTATTTCATATTGTCGTCTTGTTAGGTCAGCTTCTACGAACATTTTGAGTGCTTGGAACGGGGTCAAAGGAGCAATTGTTTCATTGGTCTTGGAATAGGCTTTTCTATATTTACTAGCCTTTGTTGGTGAATTTCGTATATATTTGAGCACTTTTGAGGCTCTTTTTCCCTTCGTTTGCAATATGACTTGTGCGGCATGTATAATCATTTCATCATCAACATTTGATCGAATTCCCTCAGTTTTTCTTCTCTTGCTTCGTTCACTCGTATCCGAAAATGATTTGCTCGGCCGACCTGGTTGATTAAGCGAATGCACTGGTATTTCAAAAGTGCCTTCCAGCCACTTGAGGTTGTTTTTCATAAAAACTTCTTCAACTTTGTGCGCTTTTAGCCATCTCTGTTTAAATTCGTGTTTGATGTAGGAAAATTTATGCTTAAGGCTTTTCTTTCTTTCCACAGTGTCTCCGCAAGATAATAGCAAGTGGTTTTCTAAAAACTCCAATTTCTCATCCATACTTAGCAAATTTTGTAGTTGCATTTGCTCAAACATACATTTACGGGTCACTATTTTCACCCCCGACGAACTAGGTATCTCCATAACTGAAAAAAACATAAAATTAAAAAAAAAAATGGTTTTTTAAATTTTTTTAACAAAATACTTTGAACTGCTGTCTTTAAGGAATAAGCGGGATTCTGCGGCTCTTGTTTTTTTTATAGAAAAGCTGAATGTGTAACGTATTCAATAAACAAAAAAATATGATCCGGACGAACCCTGATCCATAACAAAATTGCTTTTGAAATTAAAAAAATTACATTTTTTATGTGAAAAAGAGGGTATGTTCAACTACCGAAAAATATAACGAAAGTTAAAAATAAAAGTTAAAACTATTCTTTATTGAATAAAAGCTTACCTGAGTTATGGGAATCACTTTCACTTTCACTTCACTACACAAATTAAAATAAACATACACGCGTATTGCGAAATTTGATATAATTTGGGCACCCAAATAGAAATACGTATCAAGTCAACGATCAAATTTCGTCTAACTGCACGGAAGCGGTGACGTATGGTTGTTGAAAAAAAGGGTGACGGGTAATTCGCGGAAGTGTTTACTATACGCAGACGTCAATATTTTGTGCCTACTACGTATTTAAGATTTTGACTTTTGGCCGCCTAAATACTTCAAATCGATCACTGTGCAGCGTGGGAACCAAAGTCGATGTAACCATGTAGGTTTGATTGTTCTTCTCTCTGTCTAAATATACGCGAACTAATACCTCAATTTTCGAGATATCAATATATTTTTCACCAATTGCTCATTTGTCGAAACCACCGACACCAAACCACTATGCCATATAACTGCCATAAAAACTGGCTAATCCAAATCAGGCCCTTGTATGGAATTTTTCCTATTTGCCAAGATATCTGTATGAAATTTGGCTTAGATTGTTGTCCAAAATAAAGCTACTATCTCCGAAGTTCGGATCGAACGACTATAGCATAAGGTCATATGAGCTGACCGATCAAATTCAAGCTCTTGTATGGAGAACATTTTTAGGGAAATGAAAGATAGATTATAGAAAACCACCGCGTGCACAGTGTATAGCGGCATACTTCTGCGTACTACTATGTATTAAAGTTTAAAATTGAAATCCACATGCCAACTAACTCAACCATTAACTATTATCAATTAAAACCAAGCGCTAATATTTGCATAAAAGTTGTAGCTTATTAACTATAGAAAACATTATTTGCAAATAAACTATTCACCGCATATGTTTCCGAATATTTTGAATTTCATTTTCATGCCTTTTGTTGTGATTTCATTTGACGAGTTTCCTTCCTGCTTTCTGTGGTTTTCATTTCCATCTTCATTCGACCGGCTATTAACCTAATTGCTTACAAATATTTATTGTTGTTTGTGTGTGCCTCAGCTGTTTATTTAGCTGATGAAACAGTTTGCGGGTTTTTGTGTAATTTCTTTTCCGCCGAATTCTTGCTCTTACTTGGCATATAATTATATAGATATGGAAGTATGTACAAGTGTAGGCACTTATATTTGATAGGCGCGTTTGTGTGTGTTGGCGGTGAAATTGAATTTTTGTCGGCACTTTTTTGAGGTGTGCCGTGGACGTCTATTTTTAGTTAACACATAACTGTTTGTCGACAAATAAAATCATGTGGTACTTGGGGTTTAGCAGTAAACCGAGTTTTTCGGTGGAAATATTCTATATTAAACATGTGCTGAAGGTAGCAGAAACGATTGATTGTCCTATATATACATATGTATGTATGTTATGATAAGAAATATTCGGGGTATAAATTGAACATTGTTCTAGTATGCCTACAGTAAGTTTAAACAAGTAAAATTGGTTCTGCACATCGATAAAGAAGATATTCCTGAACAATGAAGATGTATCCAACATTGTGGTATCACGTTATTTTTCGGTATTACCCTATTTATTGTATAGCTTTTGAGGTCGGTTACGTTACATTTATATTCCCAGATTAGCGAAATGGAAGAAGTAGTTTTTATCAGCGCTGACGTCTATAATCGAATTAATATAAGTTCACTAATTTCTTCGGGTTTATGAACCTTTAAGGTTAGATGGAGCCAAAGTTATGGGATATTATATGGGACATACAATTGCGTTAATGCGACTACTCCAAAGAACCGTAGTAGTTTCAGGGAAATTGCTTTCCGAATTCATTTACGAACTTTGAACAATAAGAGATTACTCCAAGTCATTTAATGAGAACGACATCGTGATTGACCTGACTTCAGTGGCGAGTAATGACCTTCATAGGAAAAAAGTTTAATGTTTAAACCACGTTTTCTAAACAAATGCAAAACACATTTTATCTCATTACCTTGGTCAATAATCCATGCCAAGTTTCGTAAATCTATCTCGTCAAATAAAAAAGTTTCCACACAAGAACTTAACATTGCAGCTGTGGTGTTGGTTGAATACGCCTCTGTAGGGCGTTGCTAGGGCAGGAATAGCATTTGACTGATGTACCGTTCCGAAGTATGATGGTCTGAAACACGGAACAGACTGTACAAGGAACCAGGAGTTGCTAAGTACCTCTCACACGAGGATTGTAGCGAAATGAAGGTTGGAGGAGTGGACTGAGCTCCTATGGACCGTTAGCCATTCGGGTGAAGTGCCGGCGCAGTGCGCCAACTTGGTGCAGGTTGCGCAGTCATAGATGCTAAGGTCGCAGAAGTACGTTGGCGACATGGGGTCACGTAACTCGTGGCCCATTCCCGGTGTGCCTAAAGGCCTGAGCAGGTATTTCATCTATGTATGACACCTAAAGGAGGAGGATGGAGTCATGTGTAGAAGTTCACGCAAGTGAGGAAAGTTCTCTGATCGCCATTCACTTGGGAGTGGCCAGAAACGATTCTTTTACACATGGCTCAAGCAGCTCACTACTTCCGGTCTTTGACCAAGTATCCTCTGGGTAGCCTAAGAATATCCGTTTGAAGGCGAGCTAAAGTGAGAAGGCTAAACATCCTTACATAGGGTTGTGCGCTGGGTTTGGGACCCACCACGTCAAAAATCATACCAATGAAAAGGAACAACAAGCCACGGATGAGAGACCCCCCTTTTGATGACGACATGGCATGGCAAACGGAATAAGGACTACGAAATGAGGGCATGCACCTGGAATGTTCGGTCCCTCAATTGGGAAGGTGTCACTGCCCAACTGGTTGATGTCCTCACAAAAATAAAGGCTGACATCACCGCCGTCCAAGAAATTCGATGGACGGGACAAGGAGAGAGACGAGTAGGTCCTTGTAGCATTTATTACAGTGGCCATATAAAGGAGCGCAAGTTTGGTGTTGGATTCGTGGTAGGAGAGAGACTCCGACGCCGAGTACTATCATTCACTGCGGTGAATGAACGTCTAGCCACAATCCGCATCAAAGCAAGGTTCATCAACATATCGCTAATCTGCGCCCACGCACCGACGGAAGAGAAGGACGATGTGACCAAAGATGCCTTCTATGAGTGCTTGGAGCGCGCTTATGAGAGCTGCCCCCGCCACGATCTCAAAATCGTGATTGGCGATTTTAACGCCAGGGTGGGCAAAGAAGATATCTTTGGCACTACGGTAGGTATGTAAATTCAGCCTGCACGATGAAATGGGTTGAGGCTGATCGACTTCGCCGGGGCCCGAAATATGGTTATCTGTAGTACTAGATTCCAGCATAAGAAGATTCATCAAGCTACCTGGCTGTCTCCGGATCGAAAAATTACCAACCAGATCGATCATGTTGTAATAGATGGAAGACACGTCTCCAGTGTTCTAGACGTGCGTACGCTCCGAGGCCCTACCATCGACTCGGACCACTATCTTGTTGCAGCCAAGATTCGCACCTGCCTCTGTGAAGCAAAAAGCGCACGTCAACAAACACAAGGAAGGTTCCACGTCGAGAAGCTGCAATCACAACAGACAGCCGAACGATTTTCTACTCGGCTTGCACTCCTGCTCTCTTAGAGCACTCGTCAATAACTCGATATAAGGGAACTGAGGGACGGCATTTCAAACTCCTTACGTACAGCTGCAACCTAAACCATTGGTTTTCGGAAAATGCAAAAGAACAGCTGGTACGACGAGGAGTGCCGTGTCGCAGCGGAGAGAAAATAGACTGCCTACCTCGCAACGTTACGATCGACCAGAACACGTGCTGGATGGGATACGTACCAAGAGTTGAAAAGGGAAGCGAGACGCATTTGCAGACAGAAAAAGAAAGAGGCCAAAATGCGTGAGTACGAAGAGCTTGATAAACTGGCCGACAGGGGTAATGCACAAGGTTTCAATACCGGAGCATACACTTACAACAATATATACAAAGGTGATCTAGCGACCAATGTCCAAAGCATACTAAAATTATGGAGGGAACACTTCTCCAGCCTGCTGAATGGCAGTGAAAGTACAACGCCAGGAGAAGACGAACCCGATTCCCCAATCGATGACGATGGTGCAGACGTTCTTTTGCCCGACCATGAAGAAGTTCGTATAGCAATTACCCGCCTGAAGAACAACAAAGCGGCGGGAGCCGATATACGGTTCTATCGAGCGTATTGTGTGAAAGATTAAAGCCCACCCTCAACAAACTGATTGGACCTTATCAGTGTGGCTTTAGACCTGGCAAATCAACAACCGACCAGATATTCACCATGCGCCAAATCTTGAAAATGACCCGTGAAAGGAGAATCGACACACACCACCTCTTCGTCGATTTCAAAGCTGCTTTCGACAGCACGAAAGGGAGCTGCCTATATGCCGCGATATCTGAATTTGGTATCCCCGGAAAACTAAAAGCTCCGTCAGGATCGGGAAGGACTTCTCCGAGCCGTTCGATACCAAACGAGGTTTCTGGCAAGGCGACTCCCTATCGTGCGACTTCTTCAATCTGCTGCTGGAGAAAATAATTCGAGCTGCAGAACTTAATCGAGCAGATGCAATCTTTTATAAGAGTGTACAGCTGCTGGCGTATGCCGATGATATCAATATCCAGACTAGACAAGGAAGCAAAGCAAATGGGTCTGTCCTGTCTCCTGTCATCAAACAAACAGTCGTCGCATTCGCGACTTGGCTCTCACGTCACTGTTGACAGTCATAACTTTGAAGTCGTAGATAATTTCGTCTATCTTGGAACCAGCGTAAACACCACCAACAACGTCAGCCTAGAAATCCAAGGGAGGATAACTCTTGCCAACAGGTGCTACTTCGGACTGAGTAGGCAATTGAGAAGCAAAGTCCTCTCTCGACAAACAAAAATCAAACCCTATAAGTCACTCATAATTCCCGTCCTGCTATATGGTGCAGAGGCTTGGACGATGTCAACAACTGATGAGTCGACGTTGCGAGTTTTCGAGAGAAAAGTTCTGCGAAAGATTTATGGTCCTTTGCGTGTTAGCCACGGCGAATACCGCATTCGATGGAACGATAAGCTGTACGAGAAATACGACGACATCGACATAGTTCAGCGAATTAAAAGACAGCGGCTACGCTGGCTAGGTCATGTTGTCCGGATGGATGAAAACACTCCAGCTCTGAAAGTATTCGACGCAGTACCCGCCGGGGGAAGCAGAGGAAGAGGAAGACCTCCACTCCGTTGGAAGGACCAAGTGGAGAAGGACCTGGCTTCGCTTGGAATATCCAATTGGCGCCACGTAGCGAAAAGAAGAAACGACTGGCGCGCTGTTGTTAACTCGGCTATAATCGCGTAAGCGGTGTCTACGCTAATTAAGAAGAAGAAGAAGATGTACATATACATATACAAGTATGTACATACATATGTGCACGATACGTACAGCTGATAGGTGCGCATGAAAGGTTTAAATGGTGAAAGGTGTGATTTCCATAAAATATATAATACTTGCAATATATAACATTTTTTAGGATATTATGATTGTATGTCGTATATATAGGCTGATCGACTTCGCCGGGGCCCAAAAAATTGTACTATTTTTCCAGCATAGAAAAATTCACCAATCTTCCTGGCTGTCTCCGGGTCGAAAACATGACGACATCGCATACCGCCAAGCCAACAAAAAGGAATTGGATAATCTCTTACGACACAATTCGTCACTACGCGGCGCCACAAATACTTCCTACGATCACTCACCCACCCACCTCTTTCCGTACACATGTACTCGTATTTCAAATGTATAATTATACTAGCTGACCCGGCAGCCGTTGTCCTGCCTGAAATTATGTGTTTGAAACGAAAAGAAAATTTAATTTATGTTGTGTTGAAAATCATTTATTTTCGATTTTTCCAAATTTTTTCAATATAACGAAGCTTGATAAACAATATTTTTTTTGTTTCTGTTTCGGTGCGTAAATGTACAAGAAGATGGTTTTCCAACTCGTGAGCACGCCACGTATGTCCGGCCTTGTGAAAAACATAGCATTTCCAAATTTATGCCACACACTTCTATCGAATATCCTTGTGTCCTATTGATTCTCATCTCAAATGCAATTTTCACTGGAAATTGAATCAAGCATTCTGCCCCCTTGTATTTGATAGCGTAGATTGCGGAACATAATAACGAAAGATCCAACTTTGAGACGCAAATGATGCGGTGGCATATCAAGCCTGTCCAAAGAATTTAGAAATGCCACTGGCTAACTCACAGTGTCGTCTTCACTGTCAAGACGATCGATCGATTCGTATGAGCGCAAGTCTCCCGGAATTTGAAGGAATCGTAGTTACGATAATTTCGCCAATGTCCGAACATTCGTGATGAGTTCATCTTTCGTGCGTTGATAAACGGCAAATGGAATTGATATCAAACCACCGGAAGTATCACCCGGAATTGACCCATTTCTAATTTTTGGCGAACATGATGTGAAATGTCTTCGGCAATGCCATTTTTGTTAATCGTATCCCATAATTGACGCGGATTTGAAGGCTGAGTTGTCGAAATGTTTATCGCGAAAAATCGCGAACTTCATTTTCATTCCAGTGATTAACGTGTTCCAGCAATTGTAATTGCTGGCTTACTTCTTCAAAACTTGCACACACAGTACCAATGACTCAAATAAAGTTGAACCGCGTACATTAATCAATAGCAACCGAAGGTAGAAACAATCGTCGTTTTTCGGGTGGATTGTGTAAATTCGTCCTAATGCATTAGTTAATAACACACCTGGATGTCAATCTATTGGTTGGCCTTGCTTTCTGCGCAACTATTTCTTTGACGATGCATTCCAGGTGTAATGTCAAGGTATTTCCGAATAAAGCAATTTTCTCGCAAATGGATTACTGACGAACGTTGAGAAAAAACTCGTTAATGTTAATTTTGTTGCTGGCGGTGTTTCCACTGGCTATACTGTAATCTCTGGGTTGAAATGCACTCTCCAAATTAACTGCGAGACGCACAAAATTCGGTAAACGTTCATAGATTGCAAAAGTAAATATTCTAAAAAGCGCTTTATTGCAGTTCACGTATCGACCGTATCATTCAAGACCAATACCTGCCGTGTTGCTTCCTTTGGTGACGTACCTGCAAACGTATTTTATCGATTACACCAAACTGCAATACGCAACATTGATATGAGTTTTGAATTCGAATTACACAATAATGGCTAATATGATACGATCCATGTGTTGTCAACTTCAATATTCATTCTTCATGCCATTGTCGTCTGGTGAGCGACGCCTATACAGTAGATATCAATCATTTCAAGTTTGAGTTTCCGAAAGAAAAGCACTTGGATAGTGTTTCGTGCATTTATTGTCAGACATACAACCCGAAGTGGGATTGTGGTGTCCGTAAGGTCTATGAACCATATTGGTTTTCACCATTTGGTATAATACTGCATCTTTCTCTGCATCAGGAATTTCCGCAGAAATAAGTTCATCAGTTTGATCTGGTGTAACCACCATCCACCGTCCAAAGAAGAATGTGTGCGTACGGCTAACTTTTTTTGCTACTCAACAGAATACATCCAGCATCGAACAGCACCATATATATGTACCATATGTTGCTTCAAGATAAAGTCCATCAAACATCGCTGCTGTTGTTTGAAAAGTCGTGCTGTGACATCTTGACGATCGCTTGCTGATTGACCGCGTTCCATAATTCCACATGTATGTATGTCATCGCATCTTGGGAGTAGTAGTTCATGTGTCTTGGGCTGCCATACGTTGATGGCAAAAGGAACGCCGGAGAAATTTCAATTTGTAATTGATCACTTTATGTGAAACATAACGTTTTCACTGAATAATTTTCAATAATTTTTCTTTGAATAGCCGGTATTAGAAAATTCGGTACGCTTAATACTCACGTCTACCGACACTCACCTTTGTTGCGAATTTCTAGCGAACGTGAACCGATTATGGGACGTGATGCGTGATGCGTGATGCGGGTATGCGTGTATGCGCGCGGTTGTCACATGTGTATGTGACAGGCAATTCCGGCAGTGCCCGTGGGCCTGGGCAACTTGCTGCCGTTGCACGGGTCGCATACCCCGAAATATGCCACAATGGTGCAGGCGATGTGGGCGCCGACAGATGGGGCACCTTAGGGTCTCCAAAGTCCGTGATGGGTGAGGTGGTGGCCGAGTGCCACCGCGAGGTGCGGATTGAGGGACCGCTGCCGGCGCGGTTGCCGGTACAGGGGCCGGCGTTGTTGCAACCACAGTTCGGGGCGCTGGTGAGGGCCCGGTGCGTGGCGCATTGGTAGCCCGAGCGGTTGGCGTGGTTGTAACTGGCGTATCTACCTCCATAGTAATCTGTATAGAGAAGATTATTGGTTATCAATTTATCATACAGTGAGATATGAGCCATCGTGCCATGATATGTGGCATGAATGGGTCGTTGTATTGATCGACCATTTTTTGTTAGTTTTCTTTACAGTTTGTTATTTAACGGTGGTATTGGCGTATTTTTCGTTTTCATTTGATTAGCTTATTGTGACACGATAATATCGGTTTGTTTTTGCGGTTTTCGGATTGGCGATCATCGGAAGTTGGCAGAAAGCATAGCTTCACGAGCGGTCTGGTTAGTGTCCCGTTTTGCGTACGGAGATCAACGATTTGTATGTGACCGTCGGAGACGTAATGTAGCTTTTCTATGCGGCCAAGCCGCCTCTCGGTGGGGGGTAGACAATCATCGTGAATGAGGACACAGTCTCCAAGTTTAGGCGCTTGTTCAGGAGTCTTCCAGCGGTATCTTTTGTAGAGATCCTTTATGTATTCGTCCTTCTATCGGCGGCTGAAATCATGATGGAGAATCTTAATTCGTCCCCATCGATTTAATAGGGATAGCGACTCCACGCCTGGCTCAGGAATGGCCAGGATGGGTGCTCCCTTTAGAAAATGCCCTGGAGTTAAGGCGGTGAAATCTGATCGGTCTTGCGATAGTACTGTGAGAGGCCGTGAATTGAGAATGGCTTCAATTCGATTTAATAACGTCGTGAACTCTTAGTAATTGAATTTATAATTTCCAGCTACCCCTTTGAAATGGGATTTGAAGCTTTTTACAGCTGATTTCCATAAACCGCCCATATGAGGGGCGCTTGGGGGTATAAATTGCCAATTGATACCTTGAGGGGCGTACTTTTGTACGATGTCGGGTAACATTTGTCTTAAAAAATCCACAAATTGCTTTTCTGTGGCTCGTTGAGCTCCAATAAAGGTTTTGCTATTATCGCTCATGATATTCGAAGGGTAGCCACGTCGAGCGACGAAGCGAGCAAATGCCGCGAGAAAAGCCTCCGTCGTCAGATTACTACATAGCTCAAGGTGTACTGCCTTTGTCGTGAAACATACAAAGACAGCCACATAGCCTTTCATGAGAGTGGGAGACCTTAACATGAACGCCTTTACCTGGAAAGGCCCAGCAAAATCAACACCTGTTGTGGTGAAAGGCAAAGCGAAATTGCAGCGTTCCGGTGGAAGTGCTGCCATAATCTGCGTTCGCATCTTCTGCTTGTGCATAGTCCAAATCTTTCACGTGAAGATGCACTTCTTGATTTGCGGCTTAAGACGGGGGATATAATACTCCTGGCGTACCATCTGTTGCATGAGACGATGTTCGGCGTGTAGCATTAAGATGTGGATGTAGTGGAGGAACAGTGTGGCAAATGGTGACCTCTCTGGGATTATTATGGGATGGCGTTCGTTGTATGTTAGGCTCGAATTAGCAAGCCGACCATTGGCACGAAGCAGACCTTTCGTGTCCAGAAATGGGTTTAGGACTAAGAGTGAGCTCTTTTTATCAATAGGCTTCGATTCTCTTAGTAGTGATATATCGCTGCTGAAATAGCGCGCTTGTGTATATGTTATTAGTGCGACCTTTGCCTTTTGTAACTCTATGTGCGTCACTGGGTTGCATGGGAAATTATGTGATCCCTTAACTTTACTTTTGAGTTGTTCTATAAATTTGAACATATAAGCAACTACTCTGAGAGCTCTTGGAAACGATGAAAATCGTTCAAGGATGTCGGCATCATCCAATAATGGGTGAAAGGTGGCGACTTTTCGACCTTCTGGTGCGATAATGTTGCGCATGGGGGATTGTGGCCAAGAATCAGGAGATTCTATCAACCATTGGGGGCCATTCCACCAGAGGGTGGTGGTGGCAAGGTGCAGTGGCTTGCACCCTCTTGTACCTAGGTCGGCAGGATTGTCAGCACTCGCTACGTGACGCCAAGTGGCTGATCCCACTAGGTCAAGAATTTAAGACGTTCGGTTAGAAATATACCAAAGTTTGTAGTCGTGGTGTCACTTTGCGTGCGCACATAGATAGAAGCGCAGTATGCCTTTTTTGAAGCGTCACAAAAGCCATGTAATTCGACTTTGTGTTCGGGGGAGTAGTTTACCCATCGTGGAATTTGTACCTGAGAAATATCATTCAGATTGTTTGCGAACTGGGACCATTTTTCTAAGCGAAGAGGTTTCACTTGTTCGTCCCAGTCGGTTCCATCTAGCCATAATTCTTGTATTAAGATTTTCGCTTGGATCATAATTGGCGAAAGCCATCCTGCGGGGTCGAAAACTTTTGCCACCGAGGATAAAATATGGCTTTTCGTTATGGTTGATAATGCGGATATGGACTCTGTCGTGTATGAGAACTGGTCCGATATCGCATTCCATTGGCTGCCTAATGTTTTTGTTGAACTTTCCTTTTCGAATATAAGGAAATTAATGTCCAACAAATTTTCGTTTGGAATATTTTTGATTATATTTGGGTGATTTGCCGTAATCTTTTTTATCGGAAACCCTGCAGAATTGAGGGCTTTTATTGCCTGTGATAAGGTCTCGTATGCTTGTGGAAGAGTGTGACTTCCAGACAGAATATCGTCTACATACGTTTGAGTTTTCAACACTTCAGTTGCCAGAAGAAAATCTTACTTTGTGTTGTCTGCCAATTCGTGGAGTGTTCGAATGCCTAGATATATACGCCAGTTTAATATCAGAAGCATTAAATCTGGTTAGAGTGTGGGTCCCGTAAATAGGATATCATTTAGGGAGTTCCCTGGACTAGTGGTTTTCGAAGCATTAAAAACAACTCGTACTTTTGTTGTTTTTTTGTCTGGCTTCACTACTGCGTGATGTGGCAGATAAAAGGAGTAGTATTTGCCATTGACGATTTTCTCCCCTGGGGTTACTTCCTCCATGTGATCTAAATGGAGGTATTCTTCTAACACACCATCATACTCTGATTTGAGTTCACCTTTTTTAAGTAGGTTTCTTTCCATACTTAGAAACTGCTGTATTGCAGAGGTGCGAGAGTGACCTACGGCGAGTGTGTTAGGAAATTGTTGTCTAAGTGGTAGTCGTACGACGTACCGACCGTTTCCTGATCTAGTAGTTGTGGCTTTGTAAAAATCCTCACAATACTGATCTTCAGGGGTTGTGACTGATATGGGGGGGAGTTCTTCTAATTCCCAAAATTTTCTCAATTGTGAATTGAGGTACTCATTTGAGACTTCCTCAACTTGAGTAGTCAATGTTGTGACTGGTTCCGCAACTAGTCCACTTAGGACCCATCCGAAAATGGTATTTTGCGCCAGAAGTGTATTAGTAATTTTCTCAATACCTTCGGTTATTATCTGTGAGATCGCTGCCTAATGAGATCTGCTGAGCAGGTGTGTTGCGGTTTGGGTCTGCTAGCTTTGGGTGTGAAACCTTTTGCCAATGCTTGCTATTTATATGATAGATTGGCAACATATTGGTTAATTGCGGTAAGACAATAGCTTCTGCTTGTATGCGCTTATCCGCTTTGGGGGAAAAGAGGGTAATGGGGCAGATTTTATTTGAGTTTTGAACAACTCTTCCGCCCATTCCCGTGATTTCAAAATTGGCCAGTTTGGTTGGCAACTGTAGCCTGATTTGCGCCCTAGACGCTGTAAATGATCGTTGTGATCCTTGGTCTATTAAGGCTCTGAGTTTAAACAGTTCTCCTCGATGTTCGATGGACAGAACTGCTGTGGGTAGTAGTACCCTACTGTGAATTTCGCTATGTAGCGTTTGGGTTTTCAACGCCTTTGAGCAGCATGGTGCTTTCTTGGCAGTTTTCAGAATTTATTGTGGCAACTAATCCTGTTGCTCGTTTGCGTTTGCATTGTTTGGGGGTGAGCTGGAAAAAATTGGTTATATGTAACATAGAATGATGTCTTTTGTGGCAGTAAACGCAATTAAATTTGCTTTTCGCAATCTTTAAAGCGTATGCGCATGTGACAAACAGTTGGTACATATAATTTTTCTAAGTTCTTAAGAAATTGTTTCTATCGCTAACATTCATTTTTAGAATTTTTTTTTCCTTTACAATTTTAGTTTGTGACCTCCTTTTTTAAAAAAACTTCTATTTGAGTCTATTGTATTAGTTGGCTTGAGGTCTATTGAAGCTTCTGTTGAGGTCGTTTTGAACGTTTTTTTTTTTTTTTTTTTTTTTTTTTTTTCGTTCTGACTAGTTTTTTATCTACCCTTTCTGCAATTTCGTATTGGGTAGTAAGAATTTTTTTCATTTGCTGCCACCTTCGGTACTTTCTTCGCGAGGAGAGCGATTGCTCCCACAAAAGTAATCTTTTTTCTGGTAATGCAGCTGTGCATCTATTTACCAGAATGGGGTCCCAATTATCTGTGGGAATATTCTGTGTCGATAAAACCGACAAACAATTGGAAACAGTGGATTGAAGCTTTATGAACTCTTCACTTGTTTCTTTCTGAATTTTTGGTAAATTCATTAATATCGTCACCTGTTTGTCGACCAATATTCTCTCGTTTTCATAACGTGCTTTTAAAGCTTCTCAAGTAAAATTAAAATTTTCGTCATTGAGAGCGAACTGTTTGACTATTACCCTGCCTGACCTTTGTTTTTGTATCTGAGGTGATACAATTTCTTCGCTTGTGACAATTTGGGATGGTTTATGTACACAGCTGTAAACATATGTCCCGGAAGGACAGCCACTGTTCATAACCACCATGAAATATATCTGTGTCGCATACTGGCACTTCTAAGGGATTGTCTTTGTGGCAGCTCTACTCTCGGTTGTTGAGTAGGTGCAATTGCTCTTAATAGCTTTAGTTGATCAGAAATCATTGCCTTTGTGTCTTCGAACTGGTCTGGGCAGTGTTCATACTTGGTGTATGCCGAGGATTTAAAATTTTCCGGTAGATCTGAGTCGTCAGATTCTACGATTGCGTCATACGCCGCTTGGAGACGTGTCCAGAAATTGTCTAAATTATCTTTTTTGATTTCTAAGACCGATTCAGAATTGTCTTGAATCGGTGAAGATGAAAATCGAGTGCAGTATCGTATCAAACTGTCACTCTCAGCAATGAATTTTGTATAAGAAATGTCTTTACCCCTCTTTAGTTTTGTAGCACCTTGCTTTGAGCGTGTAGCTTCTGCCGGTGTACATGGACTTTTCTCGTCTGCAATCATTTTTGGAACTTTTAGCAACTGAGTTGTTTTAGATTCCTTTGAGTCTGAGCTTATTTAAAATATGTATAGAATAAATCAAAAGGTCTTAGTGAAAACTAGACTTGTAGATGTTTAGAAAAAGTTTCGTATGTGAAGTGTTGAATAGAAGACTCGTTTGTGTGTAAGAGTTTCAAAAAAATAAAAATAAAAATCAATAAAATCAATGGCTTTTTGGTAAACCGAGAACTCGTTTATGTAAATAAGAGTTTTGAACGAAATTGATATAAAAATCAAGCTTTACGTATTTGATAATATATGTAATCGCGAACCCTTTTAACTTAATAAGAGTTTTAAAATGTAATAAATAATTAATCGCTTAAATTTGATTTAATTATTTTTTAATGACCGGAAATATTTTATGTATTTTATTATTATATGTATATATATATATATATTTTTTTTTTATATATATTTGATGTTCGATTGTCCTATGGGGTATACCTATAGGTGGATATATTATTTATTATGTGCTAATGAGCGCTCGTTTTAGAGATCACTGCACTTTGTACATATGCATGTATGGTTTTTTACACAATCCTGCTTGTTTTTGTTGATCAAAAATCAAGGGGTATTGCGGGAATATGCCAATGTGGACTTTGAATATAGTTTATACGCAATCCTGCTTGGTTTTGTTAGACGAAAACCAAGGGGTATCGCGGAATATATGCCAATGTGGACTTTGAAGCAGTGAGCGTATCTACATATGTGACAATACACTTATGTACAACTTTGTATTTTATAAAATCCTTTTTTGTTATAGTTATTTTTATTTAATTTGTTCCCAATGTCAATTGGGTATTTCTTCTAGTATATTGAATATACATATGTATTTATATGCGCCCGTATATGCATATATATGTACGAATGTATATATATGTGTATATTTTCTAACGAAGAAACCACGAAAAGAGAATTAAACAACCGCAGGTAATTTTCTCAAGCTCACTCGTTTTTCTATATATATATTTTTATATTGCGCCGCATATACTTATACATGTACATGTATATACATATGTTCGCAGTGGTAAGAAGCCGCGAAAGAAGAATTTAATAATTTTAAATTGTAGATATATGTATGAATGTATATATACATATGTATGTATTTGAAATATGTATATTGATTTGAGAGAAAGAGCAAGTTATGCTCTTCGTATGTTATAGTGGTCTAAGCGACATATATGTATGTATGTATGAAATAGAATTTTATTTGCGCATGTCATTTTTGTTTTTTTTGCTTATGATTGCCGTAGGGTATTGCTGGAAAATTCTGCAAGTAAATACTTGAATACGTTTTTTTTTTTGGGAATAGTTTTTGTGTTATAACACAACAGTAAGCATTTACCGGCAATGAATAATCCGCTATATGCAGTACCAAACTGCTTTGTTTGCGGTTTCTACCGGAAAATATACCGATTACCGAAAACAGCCTGGTAACGGTTCTCACTACTTTTTTGACCGGAATTTTGGGCAAGCCGTAAATTTAATTTTGTGAAATTAAATCATACATACATAGGTACATGTGTATAACATAAAAAATTGAAAGGAACGATACACTCACTTTGCTTTCCTCCAGGGGCTTTTGGGGATAGTAGGAGTTTACGTGTGTATGTATGTATGTGTGGGCCTTGTGCGTGTGCCTGTGCTTGTGGGTTGCCTGTGCTGTCGCCTGTCTGTGCTTGTGCCTGTCCTCTTTTTCGTGTTTCTCCTGTCCTTTTGTTGTTGGCGCTGTAGCTGTGCTCGTGTTTTGTATGAATTTTTCTCCTTTTGTTCGTAGGTTATGTCACTGCACTATTACTTTATATGTACGTACATATGCATGTATATCGCAGGTGTAATTATTATTTTACTCTGCTTTCTCTCTCTTCACTCTGCACTTTTTGTCACCACACTTTTTTTTTTTTTTGGTTTTCGTTTTCGGTTTTTTTTTCGCTTTGGGTTAGATTTGAAAACACTAACTCTTTACATACATATGTATGTGTATTGTATGTATATGTTATTTGCTCACTGCACTTTGCCACCACACTTCGTTAGTTTGTTACGGCACTTATGCACACGTAATATAGTTATGTATGTACATATGTATATGGATATATGTACATATGTGTATGTATATATGTCTATATATATATATTTTTTTTTTTAACTGTGTCACCGCACCACCGTTGTCTTTTGACAACTTTTAGAACAAATTTTTTTTTTTTTTTTTTGGGTTAACTGTTTCACGTCACCACTTTTTTCTTTCTTTGTTAACTGTGTCACGTCACTTTCTTTTAGAACATGTTTTTTCCTTGTTAACTTTGCCACGTTACCACTTTTTTGTTAGTTTGGTTTTTTATGATTTGGTTATCGCGTTACCGTCGCGTTACCGTCACCAAAATTTTTTTTTTTTTTTAAGATTTTATGTTTTTTATCACAAGTGCCGTCCGGTACGGCTCGAAGGACCATAGAAAATTCGGTACGCTTAATACTCACGTCTACCGACACTCACCTTTGTTGCGAATTTCTAGCGAACGTGAACCGATTATGGGACGTGATGCGTGATGCGGGTATGCGTGTATGAGCGCGGTTGAAGAACAAAAAAGTGCCGGTCGCCGTCCGTCGGTCCCTTTTGTTAATTATGTCCGATGTCCTCGTGTGTGGTGTATGATGCAAGTGGGTTGAGTGTGAGGTGTGGATGATATGGATGGTGTGAAGATGTGGTGTGTTGTGTTAGAATTAGAGGGGGGCGCAGAAGCTCATTTAACCAATAAAAAAGCATGGAACCAAAATTGAATGATTCAAATATTTGACAAATAAAAATATTGAAAAACAAAACAAACAAAAATTTAAAAAAAAAATTGTATGAAAAAATGTTACTTTTTGGGAATTTTCCAATTTCCCTTAACATTTAGGAGGATGAAAAATAGATGTTGTCCGATTCTCCACCCTAGCCGATATGCACGCTAAGATTCACGAAAATCGGTCGAGCGGTTTCAGAGGAGTTTAATAACGTACACCGTGACACGAGAATTTTATATATTAGATTTTTCATAAGTCATAAATAAACCTTAGATTTTTCATAAGTCATACATAAACCTTAAAATTATTGTACATTTTAGATCCGTACGCATTTTTATTTAATAATAGTTGTTTAAATGAGTTTAAGCATCCCGTCACTCTATTTGGAAAAAACCAGCATACCCTAACATATTGCACTTAAGAATAACATCACACGCAACAACTGAAAAGAACATGCATGAAGACACCACTTATACGGACAGCAGCAACTAACAAAAGGACTGGATCATCGCCCTCAACTTCCTCTTTCGCTTATACTTTCGATAACGACAGCGGTCCTGCGCGCTGCTTAGCTCTTCAACCATCCCGAATGTCAATATACTTCGTCCGCGCGATCTTACAACAAAATATTATAATATACATATATTAGCTATTGTTACTTATATTAAGTATATTCGCAATAACGAAATAATAAACCGCAAATATTTGCGTATACGAAACTTATCGGATTTTCTTTAAGTTATTGGCGAGGTTGTGAGTGTAGTGAATTTTCAAAGATACTCGATGGCATTCTTTTAAATAAAACCTACATTTTATTCAATAGTGAAAGTGGTTTGTATTTCTTTTTGCAAAGTTAGACAGCAATTTATTCAGGAATTTTTGCGTCAAAATGAAATTTTTTAAGACGGGAAGTTTACTGTCAAATTGTTATGTTGTTACAGAGAACGCTTGTAAAAGCGAAGGTTCAATTGCGGACCAGCGTGTGAATTGGTGAGTTGTAAAAAGCTAACAAATTATGATTACAGAATTTCGCCACTGCAAACTTGAAAGCGTTATATTAAACAAGAAAAAACGTTAACTTCGGCTGCACCGAAGCTAATATACCCTTCACAGGTTCATTTCTGAACAATTTTTTCGGAGATTACATTGTTGCCTTAGAAAATAATCTATACCAAATTTGGTGAAGATACATTTTCAAATGTGAAAGTTTCCCATACAAGAACTTGATTCCGATCGTTCAGTTTGTATGGTAGCTATATGCTATAGTTAACCGATCTGAAAAATTTCTTCGGAGATTACATTGTTGCCTGAGAAAATAATCTGTACCAAATTTGGTGAAGATACATTGTCAAATGTGAAAGTTTCCCATACAAGAACTTGATTCCGATCGTTCAGTTTGTATGGTAGCTATATGCTATAGTTAACCGATCTTAACAATTTCTTCGGAGATTACATTGTTGCTTTAGAAAATAATCTATACCAAATTTGGTGAAGATACATTGTCAAATGTGAACAGTTTTCCATACAAGAACTTGATTCCGATCGTTCAGTTTATATGGCAGCTATATGTTACAGTGGTCCGATATCGGCCGTTCCGACAAATGAGCAGCTGTTTGAAGAGAAAATGACGCTTGCAAAATTGAAAAAGGATATCTTAAAAACTGAGGGACTAATTTGTATATATACAGACGGACGGACATGGTTAAAAATCGACTCAGGTCAACATACTGATC